>NW_028270158.1:45247384-45547384 GCF_037043375.1 Chiloscyllium plagiosum | reverse complement strand
AGTAAACCTGAGACCACTTCTCATCAACACAAGCAATGTAATTATATTAGCAGTGTAATTGCACCCAGAAAATTATGGAAACTGATGATCCAATTTCTCAGAGTGGACTATTGTGCTGACTTGGAGACACAAGATCTGAAAGTATTTGATGTTACATAGGAGATAAAGACTGGTTTCTCGAACCGACCTCCAAGTGTAAAGATCACAAGTTATGACGTTAAAAAGTAAATGTGGCTTGTTTGTGGGTGTGTGTTTGTTCTGATTCTTTTTCAGACAAGTGCAAGTAATTGATTTTCTTTCTTGTTTCTCTCTTCCTTTCAAGAGGTGCAAGAAAAGATTGTAACATCAAAAAGATGGTGCACACTGCTACCTAAGGAAGACATGAGCTTCCCACCATTATGACTTAGTTTCAGAGTCATTGTCATTAGCTCATATATTTCTTGAATCAAATTGGTCATGTAGGACTTGAAATAAAAACTAACATCTCTTGGTTGAAATACGTATAAACTAATCTTCCTCATCTGATTATTGTCAAGGGAGAATCTTTAATTTTTGTATCTGTTCTCAGGAGTGTATCTTGCTCATGTTCGAGAGGTCCCTTTCTAATTATAATTGAGTTGCAGTAAAACCTAAGGAAAAAAAAATTCCAAATAGGTTTAATATTCTCATTGGACAAAATTAGAAAACTGGGGTTAATTTTAAAAAATGACATACTTTAAAGATTGGAATTTTTAGAAGATTTAATTTTAAATTCTTTTCATAATGCTTTTTGACAATATTACTAGTCCACAGGGAAACTGTCCAATTTTAAAAGCTCTAGTTTACGCCATGTAGTGATAAACTCTCTTGTTTAAACTTTTTATAAGCTCATTTAAAAGGAGACCCAGCCCAGAAAAATTATCACTTCCTTTTGCACATTGTTGAAACTACTTTGCCAAATGGACTTGCAGAGAAACTGAGATTTGCCTTGATTAAAGGAATTTGCACTGATCTTTATCAGTTTCTGTTCCAGTGTTATAGTACTTCCCAATTATCTGATGGGTGTGTTACTCTATAAATTTGTATGATTGGAAAGGGTGATGATTGTATATTTCACATGATTTTTAAAAAAAACTACCCAAAATTTTATGTTTTAAATACAGCAGTAGCTGTTTTCTCTGTTTTACATTAGGACTTTTTTTTCTGATTTTAATTTACTCAAAAATCCTTTTCTCTGATTGTTGAATTGACAAAGTACTATTAAAAAATTAAAGGCATTAACATAGAGAAGAAAATGCAAAAAAGTACTATTTACATTGCGCTTTACATAGTAAAACATCTCAAAATACTTCACAAGTGCATTATTGAACAAAAATGTAGCAAGCCGCAAAAGATATTAAGACCAATGACCCAAAGTTTGGTGGAAGGAGATAGGTTTTTAAAGAATGCTTTAAAGGAAGAAAGATGAGGAGAGAGCTTGGGGGAGAGAATTCCAGAACTCGGGAGGCCTTGGCAGCTAGAGGCATTGCCACTTTTGATGGCGCAAACTGGAAATATGTGGCTGGTTGATATGCATGAGGAAGACAAATTTATTTTTCTCCTGGGAGGCTTCCATGTTAGTACATTTGTCATATTACGTCCTGAAATAATCTTGGGTGGAAATTGTTTTTGGTGTCAAATGGAAGGGTCCAATCTTTTCTCATTTGATATTTGTTTGTCTAAGATAAATTGTGAAATAACAATGAACAGCCTGGAAAACACATGATAAGAATACAACTTTCAAATTTATAACATGTACACAAAACCCAGTGAAGCAAATGGATTTATTAACATTAGACATTCTGGTTTTGTGCAGGGAATGTCATGCCTCACTAACTTGAATGAGTTTTTTGAGATGACGAAGATGATTAGAGGGAAATGTGGTTGATGTTGTGTCTAATAAAGCCTTTGACAAAGTCCTCATGGCAGACTGGAACAGAAGGTGAAGTCACATGATATTGGCTGAGCTGGTAAAATGGATACAGAGAAAGAGGGTAGCAGTAGAAGGACGTTTTTGGAATGGAGGGTTGAGATTAGTGGTGTTGCACAGGGATCAGTCCTGGGACTTCTGCTGTTTGTTGTCTACATACATGATTTGGAGGAAAACCTAGTTGGTCTAATTAGCAAGTTTGTGGATGAGGCAAATATTGGTTGAGTTGTGGATAGTGAGGAGGATTGTCAGAATATAACAGGATGTAGGTCAGTTGGAGGCATAGGCAGAAAAATGACAGATGGCGTTTAATCTGGACAAATGAGATGCGTTTTGGAAGGTCAAGTACAGATGGAAATTATACAGTGAATGGCAGAATGATTAGGAGTATTGATATGCAGAAGGATCTGGATGTGCAGATCTGCAGATCACTGAAGGTGGCAGCGAAGGTAGAGGAGGTAGTTTTAAACAAAAGGCTTATAGCATGCTTGCCTTTGTTGGAAGGGGCATTGAGTATAAGGATAGACAAGTTATGTTGCAGCTTTATAGAACATTAGTTAGATCCCACATGGAGTATTGTGTACTGTTCTGATCACCACACTATCAGAAGGATGTGGATGCTTTGGAGAGGGTACAGAAAAAGTTTACTAGGATGTTGCCTGGTATGTGGAATTTTTAGCTTTGAAGAAAGATTGGATAAACTGGATATGTTTTCACTGGAATGCAGGACGTTGAGGGGTGACTGGATAGAAGTTTATAAGATTGTGAATGGCATGGATAGAATGGAAAGTATGAGACATTTTCTCAGGGTGGAGGGGTCAATTACTAGGGGACATGCGTTCAAGGTGTGAGGGAGCAAGTTTAAAAGATGTGCAAAGCATGCTTTCACACACAGGATGGTGAGTGCCTAGAACGTGTTGGCAGAGGAGATGGTGGAAACAGACACAACAACATTCAAGAAGCAACTGGACAAATACATGAATAGGAAAGGAATAGAAGGATACGGATCCTGAAGGTAGAGACAGTTTCAATATGGAAGGGCAAAATATGTTGATACAGGCTTGGAGAACTGAAGGGCCTGTTCTTGTGCTGTATTGTTCTGAGATGCAAATGTATGCTTTTCTACTGCTGTGCATAACTGGTTTTTCAAAGCTGGTCTAATTATCCATTTTGACCATTCATAGCCATATTTACTTGCAGCCTTAAACTTGGAATATGGAGGAGTTGAAAGAGCTGGTTTTTAAATTGTATAATATTACCTTGCCACTAATGGGAAAATGCAATTACTTGACTAAAGTGAATTACCGGAATAGAATAGTTGTCTTTACTTGATATAATTCCAGTTTTGATCAACCTGAAACAAAAGCAGAAATTGATGGCGTATCCATGCAAGAAAGTAGAGTTGACTCTTCTTCATCTCTGATGTGTCACTGGACTCATAACATTAACTCTGCTTTCATTCCACTGATGCTGCCAGACCTGCTGAATTTCACCAGCAAAATTTCCGATTTGGTTTCAGATCTCAAGCACCTTCAGTTCTGTTATTTTGGTTAACTTTTTTATCTTTTAGAACAAAAATTTGAGATTGTTTTCTAAACAAATAACTATGGTTTGTTTAAATTTTTTATTTTAACAGCTATGGTGGCCGCAGGAAAAACCTACTTTGACGGCATTTCAAAATTGGCAGAATTGAGCTCCCAATCACCAGTTTCCAAAGAGCTAGGTAAAGTATATGTGAACCAATGAATGCATTTTATACATCAGTTTGATTTACAGGGATATAAACAAATGAATTGTGTTCATAAAGTATCTTGTGTCAAGAATATCTTGGTGTTTCACTTATCAATTTATTTTACAATTAAAGCACTGTTGCAGGCAAACCTGCAAATAGTTTTAGTAGACTAACAAATAAAAATGATGAATGATCAGTTAGTTTCTGCTTTATGGTGTCAGTCAAGGATGGTATGGTATCACTGTGTTTTTAATAATACTCCTCAAATTGATTTTAAATAGGTTATTTAATCATTATTTCTAATCTTTATGCTAAACCTAAAACATAGTTATTAATTAACTTCACAAAAGTTGATGAATGACTTTTTTAAAAGTAGTTATGATTTGGAGATGCCGGTGTTGGACTGGGGTGTACAAAGTTAAAAATCACACAACACCAGGTTATGGTCCAACAGGTCTAATTGGAAGCACACTAGCTTTCGGAGTGTTGCTCTTTCTACCACCTGATGAAGGAGCGACGCTCCAAAAGATAGTGTGCTTCCAATTAAACCTGTTGGACTATAACCTGGTGTTGTGTGATTTTTAAACTGAAAAAAAGTAGGGTAGTGTGTCGCACCATTTCAACTGGAGTGCTTGTGGAAAAGAACAAGTCAATATTATACCCTGGATTGTTTTAGGATAAAGTTTATTGTGCATTCATGCTCTTTTAAAGTGCAATTAAATGTTTGCATTGTGAAGTATGCTTTACATTTTTTATGGATGGCTTTGCTGTAAAATGTTCTGAGTAAAATCTGTAGGTAGAAGTATTAAAGTAGAGATAGACAATCCTGAGTTGAGTGTGTGTTGCTGGAAAAGCACAGCAGGTCAGACCGCATCCGAGGAGCAGGAAAATCGACGTTTCGGGGCAGAGCCCTTCATCAAGCATGAGGCTGGGAGCCTCCGGTGAGGAGATAAATGGGAGGGGAGTGGTGCTGAGGAGAAGGTAGTGAGAGTGCAATAGGTGGGTGGAAGTGGAGGTAAAGGTGATAGGTTGGAGAGGAGGGTGGAGCTGATAGGTGGGAAGGAAGATTGACAGACGGGACAGGTCATGAGGGTGGTGCTGAGTTGGAAGGTTGGAACTGGAGTAAGGTGGGGGAGGGGAAATGAGGAAACTGGTGAAGTCCATATTGATGCCCTGGGGTTGAAGGGTCCCAAGGCGTGAGATAAGGCATTCTTCCTCCAGGCGTCAGATGGTGAGGGAGGTCCAGGACCTGCATGTCCTCGGCCAAGGGGGAATTGAAATGTTCAGCCATGGGGTGGTGGGGTTGATTTGGTGTGGGTGTCCCGAAGATGTTCTCTAAAGCGCTCTGCGAGAAGGCGTGTAGTCTCCCCAATGTAGAGGAGACAGCATCAGGAGCAACGGATATAATAAGTGACATGTGAAAGTGCAGATGAAACTCTGGATGTGGAAGGCTCCTTTGGGGCCTAGGACGGAAATAAGGGGGAGGTGTGGGCACAGGTTTTGCAATTCCTGCAGTGGCAGGGGAAGGTACCAGGAGGGGAGGGTGGCATGTTAGGGGGTGTGGACCAGCCAAGATATTCGCAGAGGGAACTGTCTTTGCCGAAAGCAGATACTGGTGGGGAGGGAAATATATCCCTGGTGGTGGGATCAGTTTGTAGGTGGCAGAAATGTCGGCGGATGATGCGATTTATGTTGGTGGGGTGGAAGGTGAGGACCAGGGGGATTCTGTCCTTGTTGCAGTTGGAGGGTGGGGTCCGAGGACGAAGGTGCGGGAAGTGGATGAATTGCGTTGGAGGGGATCTTCAACCACGTGGAAGGGGAAATTTTGGTCATTAAAGGAGGATTTCATCACCTATCACATTTCCAACGCCCCTCCTCCAAGTCCCTCCTCCCTACCTTTTATCTTCTCCTGCTGAACACTCTCTGCTCATTCCTGAAGAAGGGCCTGTGCCCGAAACGTCGAATCTCCTGTTCCCTGGATGCTGCCTGACCTGCTGTGCTGTTCCAGCAATAAAGTTTCAACTTTGATCTCCAGCATCTGCAGACCTCACTTTCTCCATTAAAGGAGGAAGCCATCTGATGTGTTTTATGGTGGAACTGGTCCTCCTGGGAGCATATACAGCGAAGGTGGAGGAATTGGAAATACAAGAAAGCATTTTTGCAGGTGGAGATGTAATCCAGGTAGCTGTGGGAGTCGGTGGGTTTGTAAAAAAAAAAAAATCAGTGTTGAGTCGGTCCTTGTGGATGGAGATGGAGAGCTCCAGGAAGGGGATGACGGTGTCAGAGATGGTCCAGGTGAATTTAAGGTCAGGGTGAAATATGTTGGTGATGTTGTTGAACTGTTCGACCTCCTTGTGGGAGCACGAGGTGGCGCCGATGCAGTCGTCAATGTAGAGAAGGAAGAGGTGGGGAATGGTGACGGTGTAACTCTGGAAGATGGACTGTTCTACGTAGCCAACAAAGATCCTACCACCGGGGATATATTTCCCTCGCTACCCCTATCCACTTTCCGCAAAGACTGTTCCCTCTGTGACTACCTGGGGTCAGGTCCATGCCCCCTAACAAGCCACCCTTCCCTCCTGGCACCTTCCCCTGCCACCGCAGGAATTGCAAAACCTGTGCCCACACCACCTCCCTTACCTCCATCCAAGGCCCCAAAGGAGCCTTCCACATCCATCAGAGTTTCACCTGCACTTCCACACACACCATTTATTGTATCCGTTGCTCCTAATGCGGTCTCCTCTACATCTTCTCGCAGAGCACTTTAGAGAATATCTCTGGGACACCGCCACCAATCAATCACACCAACCCGTGGCCGAACAAACCCCAACAAGCAGACAAAACACATCCAGAAACCCTAGCCACTCTCCCCTACATCAAAGACATCTTGGAAATGACTGCCAGACTACTCAGACCTCTTAGCATCATGGTTGCCCACCAACACATTAAAACAGCAGCTAATTAACTTGAAAGACCCTATGCAGACAACAGACAAAACTAACATAATTTACAAAATACCTTGCAAGAACTGTAACAAACACTACATTGGACAAACAGGCAAAAATCTAGCCACCAGGATACATGAACATCAACTAGCCACAAAAAGACACTGCCCACTCTCACTAGTATCCTTACACACAATGAGGAAAGACACCACTTCAACTGGGACAATGCTTCCATCCTAGGACAAGCCAAACAGACATGCACGAGAATTCCTAGAAGCATGGCATTCCAACTGGAACTCTATCAACAAATGCATTGACTTGGATCCCATTTACTACCCCCTGAGAACAAGAACCAGAAATAACGCCACCAACCCAAGGAAACCTAAACACACAAATAGAAAGCAGGCCATGCCACCAGTGTTTCATCCAGAGGCTCACCAATGATGTTCCCTAGTATGGTGACAAAACGCCTGAAAACAAACCTTCCAGCTCAGTGAACAAACTTACATCCAGAACTAATTCTGTTTTCCCAACATGCCCCCCTTCTGTCTGCCTCCCCACCACCAACATGACTGCCCACCTTGGTTCCTATAGTAACAGACTTTTCTTCTCTAATTTGCATTATCTGTTCCAAATGGTCACTTGGAGTATATGAGGCACACAATTTTTTAAGCAGGTGGATGCAGACCTGAACACAATTAAATTGATTTCATTTTCATGTTTGCATGTTCATACTTCATTCTCTCTACATCACTACCCCATTTTCTTTCACTTTCATCTTCCTTTCATCAAGAAATCTGCAGAGAATGTGGAATTAGTCACTAATGCCTACTGAACAAACAGTATAGGTTTGTTCTTCGTATAAACACAGACCAGACCATGTTTATTAGCATGATAAAGTGGCAGAGCACCCCACTCTGTTGCACCAATTTCAATTGTCCAGCAACAGCCCTATCACTTGACTACTGGGGTCACAGTTACATCACAACATACTTTTGTATGGTTTGTAATAGTTGCAAGAGGGTTAACATTCATTGTCTGTACCCATTCTATGGAGTTCACCCCAGGTCTGGGGGAAGAAATGAAGAATACTACACTAGTGTTTGGAGAGAGCAGACATATCTGTGCCAGCTCCAAGTAATTGCATCTATAGTTGTGCGGTCGTGCAGTAAAACTTATTGTAACCCAAGAACAATGTGTCTTTATATTTACTCTACCTCAAATCACAAGATAGGCCCACAATGAAACAAAGACAAAAAGGAGGATTTGTGGCAGCAAGCTACTTCAAGTAATCCTTACTCACTACTATATTAGTACTGGTAGCAAACATTACAAATTACCAGCAAAAGCAAGCTGGGGAAACCTCACACATATCTCCGAGATTCATAGGCACTTATTAACCCTGCTTGTACAGATACCTTGTCACCTAAAATAAAATTCTCCCCTGTCACACTACCACTTGCCAGGACTGCCACTAGCTAATCCTTCTCCACCCATGGAATGAAAATGCCCACAAAGTGTCCTATTTGTATTTCCAGCCCTCTGTTTGCTGATTAGATTTTAAAGCAAAAAAGAAAATTTCTTCTATAAATGTACCAAATTTGTTTGTTAACAAAATGCTCACTCGATGAACTAGAACGCTGGCATCTACCTAACAATGTGTGAAGTTGCCCGGGCATGTCAAAAGTAACTGGACAAAATCAATCTGGCCAGTTACACACATCAGTCTACTCAAAATCATTAACAAAGTGATAGACTCTGCCTTTGTCTTTGCTGTCAAACATCAGTCTTATAGCAATAACTTCTCACCAGTGCTCAGAGCCACCTTGCTCCTGATGTCATTACATCTTTGTTCCAAACATAGAAAAAAAAATCTGAATTCCACAGGTGAGATGAGTGACTTCCCTAGAAGTCAAGGCAGCATATCAATGTGTAGCATCAGATGCAACAAAGTAAAGCGAATGGGAGTCATAGGAAGAAAACTCAACTGGTTATAGCCACACCTGGCTAAAAGGAAGACTGTTGTGGTTGTTGGAGGCCAATTATCCCAGCCCTAGCATCTCCCCTGCGTGGTTTCCTAGATCCCACCAACTTCACCTGCTTCATCCAATGATATTCTGTCTATCGTAGGTGGTCTGATTGAAGTCTTCAATGTCATTTGCAATCACTCAGGTTCTGGAATTATCCATGTCTGTATGAAGTAAGACCAAGACTGCAGTCACTTGATCACTCACCATCAAAATCCCAGGGGTTAACATTGACCAGAAACTTAACATTCTAGGTATTTAAATACTGTTGGATCACACCAGGCTGGAAACTTAGCAGTGAGTAATTCACCTCTTGTGTCCTACAGCCTTTCCATCATGTACAAGGTACAAGTCAGGTGTTTGATTAAATTTTGGTCAGTTTGACTGGATAAGTTCACTTCCGGCAACACTGAAATTTCAGGATAATGCACACTGCTCAAACGATACCCCCTATGCCAACTTAAATGTTAATACCTTCACCACTGATGTACCCTTGCAATGGTGTGTACCATAAATCCCTTGCATTGCAGCAACTCACTAAAGCTCATTCACAGCATTTTCCAATTCTGAGACCTCTCACATGTAGAAGAACAAAAACGGAAGACACATGCGAACATCTCCTGCAAGTTCTCATCTAGGCCACACACCATCCTGATGAGGACCTATATTGCCATTCTTTCAATGTTATCAATGTACACTTTAAGCTGTGGAACTGCACATCCTCTGGGAGGTTCTGCACATGCTGATGAGCATATCAACACCTCAAGTCACTGAATACAGATTTCCATGATCCACTCAGCATGAAAAATACTTGAGAGAAATGTTGAATATCACTAGGTCAAAATCTTGAAACTCCTTTCCCGATAGGACTTTAGGTGTACCTACAGCACATGCTCTGTAATGGCTGAATGAAGTGGTCTACCAGCTTGAGGCACCAAATGCTGGGCTTGCCAACAATGTGCATGTTCCACAAATTTTTAAAAATTGTTAATTATGTTCAAAGCAATGTCTATTGAAAAGGTATTTGCTAGTATAGGTGAATGTTCACTGCAGCGTTAAAAATTTCACAACGCCAGGTTTAATTGACAACCACCTGATGAAGGCGCAATGCTCCGAAAACTAGTGCTTCCAATTAAACCTGTTGGACTATACCCTGGTGTTTTGTGATTTTTTAACTTGGTACATCCCAGTCCAACACCGGCATCTCCAAATCGTTCAGTGCAGCAACATTGTACAGCATACTAGAAAAGTGTTTACTACCAAATCACTTGGTAGACGATCAGCAACGTAAATATGCCAGGCAAACTGTCTTTGTATTGCAAGATCACTTCAAGAAGCAATTCTAAAAGGTGGATGTTGCCATGAAGCCTAGTTTTTTAGACATTTTATAATAATCTTGCAAAAAACTTCATGTACAAAATACAAGCATAATTGTTTAGCATTTAAAATCAATAAATAGTGATTGTACATACTGACCACTGCTTTTCTAAAAATAAAATGAAGAACTGCAGGTGCTGGAAATCTGAAACAAAAACAGAAATTGTTGGAAAAACTCAGCAGGTTTGGCAGCATCTGTGGAGGAAAAAGCAGAGCTAATGTTTCGAGTCCAGTGACTCCTCTTCAGAACATTAAGCCCTGATGTAATTGTGGCTGCAATCATGAACTAGTACTCTGCCAGAAAGTTAGAACTCTATACAACACAAAGTACCAGTGTTCTATAGACTTATATCCTGTACAGACTATTAATAAATGCCTATTGCTCTGGCCTGAGGTTATATGAAAATCTTAAGTATCCACACTAAAACAAGATACAATGGTTTGCAGCCAAAGAACAAAACTTCTATTTATATAGAAGCTTACATTTTATTATTTCCCAAAGAACACTGCAGCTAATTATAGTGAACACACATCGAAAGTACTTAATGTAATATATGGTAGCTAATCTATGCCTGTATCTTGCTGTTTGCTAGATCTTCCATGATACATAAACAATTTTACTGAAAAAAAAAATAAGATGAATACTGATCATAATGGCCTGACAGAGCAGAGAATCAGTGTTACATATTTCAGCCAAAAGGTGACCCCTCCAACAGTGCAGCACTTCCTTACCACTGCACTGAAATGTCACCTCGGGTGGGCAGGTATAATTTAGATATTGAATTTCTCCATGAACATTGTAGCTGTTTCCATTTCAGCTTAGATGCATTTTGAAGCAGCCAATGCCTTCAGGTTTTTATCTGAAGGAATACTTGAGGTAGTTAATATGACAAAATAGGATTGTTTTTGCTCGACATTTTGGAGTCTGCGGGCCAACTTGAAAGAAGTATATAAACTTGAGAGGCATTAATAGAGTGAATAGTTAGAATCTTTTTGCCAGTGTGGTTATGTCAAATACTAGGGACGTAGGTTTAAAGTGAGAGGAGGCAAATTTTTAAGAGTTGTGTGCGCCAAGCTTTTTACACAGATGGCAGTGCCTGGAACATGCTACGAAGGGAGAGGGTAGAAGCAGATACAATTCACTTTAAGAGGTGTTCGGATAAACACATAAACAGGCCGGGAATAGTCCATATCCCCTTTCTGCAGACAGATGGGATTAACTTAAAAATGGCATCATGGTTGGTACAGACATGGTGGGCCAAAGGACCTCTTCCTATATTCTACTTCATCTCCAATGCTCTCCATTTTATTTTGAGTAAGGGCATCACTTGGTTTATCATAAAATAAAACAATACAGCATTCAACATTGGAGTAGCCATTTGACTCATCATGCCTGTGCATTGTTTGGTAGTAAATTGTAGTGTGAAGACAGTTCCAAATACAATTCATAATCTCTACTGAGAAAACAAAAACTGATCTCAGCAAGAATCAATGATTTTAAATTTAAAGGTTAAGGTCTTGTCCTTCACTACTATCCAGAAATTCCAACTATGATGTTTCTTTCTTTTTTTCATACTTGAACAACATTTGAGTCAACTATGATGCTCCAATATTGAATAACTGGCCCATGTCCACTTCAACCATTCACAGATATTATTTGCATCAGCCACTGGAGGGCTGCTAGGATCATGGGACTAGACCCCAGAATAAGACTAGATTAGATTCCTTACAATTTGGAAACAGGCCCTTCAGCCCAACAAGTCCACACCAACCCTCCGAAGAGTAACCCACCCAGACCCATTCCCTCTGACTAATGCACCTAACAGTATGGGCAATTTAGCATGGCCAATTCACCTGACCTGCACATCTTTGGACTGTGGGAGGAAACTGGAGCACCCAGAGGAAAACGACGCAGACATGGGGAGAATGTACAAACATCACACAGTCACTACAGGCTGAAACCGAACCTGGGACCCTCGTGCTGTGAGGCAGTAGTGCTAACTACTGAGCCACCATGCCGCCCATAAGTTACGACTATCTAAAGAGTGCAGTAGGAAAATTAGTGGTGGGGTTATGCAGTGGAAAACTGGGTACAGTAATGTCAGTGACCAGATGAGCAAGTAGGATATGGGGAGATACATTGAAAGAAAATAAACCTGACTTCCTTTATCTACATAGATTCATAGATGTTTTCAGCAAAGGAGGGCATTTGGACCAGCATGTCTGTTTTGGTCAGCAAAGATCTGACAATATAAATCCCGTTTTCTAGGTCTTGGCTCATAGTCCTGGAAGTTATGGCAAAGTAAATGAAGCCGCCTTTACTAGCTACAAATCTAAAAGTAATCCAGGCAGTCTAAGTTTAAGTCAAAACAACTAAAGCAAAATGCTGCAGATTCTGAAATCTGTAACCAAAACACAATGCTGGAAATGCTCAGCAGATTAAGCAGTATATCTGCAGAGAGAAAAACAGTGAAATTTTAGGACTGTCACCTCAGAAATCAAAGCAGTGCGATTATTCAAACCTGCGACACTGAATCCACCTTCTGACTTGTTTAGGGGCTTTATGAATTTGTTGATTTATTGAATTTGTTAAGAAATTTTATGGTCGACAGGGTGGACATCAGAAACAGTTTCTCTCAACATGTCTGGCTACCACCATGAGTATAAAGTAGTGTGTGAAATAAATGCTAAAATTTAATTTTAAATTTTGAATATCATGTAATTCAGGGATTGAATGATACTATAATAAAATATAAACAGTCTTCACCTATTTAAATTTTGATGCATGGAAAATTGTGTATTCTGGAAACTTGAATGTAGAACGCTGGAACATCATCTCTGAAAGAAATAACCATTCAAAGTTTGTGAGAAGATTTGTAGCTCGGGTGCTTGTTGCTGTGGTTCTGTTCGCCGAGCTGGAAGTTTTTGTTGCAAACGTTTTGTCCCCTGTCTAGGTGACATCTTCAGTGCTTGGGAGTCTCCTGTGAAGCGCTTCTGTGGTGTTTCCTCCGGCATTTATAGTGGCCTGTCCCTGCCGCTTCCGGTTGTCAGTTTCAGCTGTCCACTGTAGTGGCCGGTATATTGGGTCCAGGTCTATGTGTTTGTTGATGGAGTTTGTGGATGAATGCCATGCTTCTAGGAATTCCCTGGCTGTTCTTTGTTTCGCTTGCCCTATAATGGTAGTGTTGTCCCAGTCAAATTCATGTTGCTTGTCGTCTGCGTGTGTGGCTACATCAACTAGTCACGAAACAACACGACCAGCTATCCCTAGTAGCCACACACGCAGACGACAAGCAACATGAATTTGACTGGGACAACACTACCATTATAGGACAAGCGAAACAAAGAACAGCCAGGGAATTCCTAGAAGCATGGCACTCATCCACAAACTCCATCAACAAACAATAGACCTGGACCCAATATACCAGCCACTACAGCAGACAGCTGAAACTGACAACCGGAAGTGGCAGGGACAGGCCACTATAAATGCCGGAGGAAACACCACAGAAGCGCTTCACAGGAGGCTCCCAAGCACTGAGGATGTCACCTAGACTGGGGACGAAACGTTTGCAACAAAAACTTCCAGCTCGGCGAACAGAACCACAGCAGCAGAAATAACCATTTTAAATTTATGCTGTTGTAATGATTACAAAGGTTTTACAGTGTAGGAAATGGGAAATTAATCAAGTTAAGAGGAACTTATTGTGCACTGTACAGAGTACAACAGTTCAGCTTGTCAAATATGGCTATATTGTAACTTGGCTGCAACAGTTCGATTGCTTTTCTTGCAATGATTTCCTGTAATACATTAAAAATTTGTAATCCGATTCCACTGTGCAAAAACATACCCTGTCTGGCAAGACCTGTGAAATTGAATTTAACCCCTACAATATAATCTGACTTAGTATGTTATCTGTTTCTTCATAAATGTTCTCCTTTTTATTTCTGTTCAAGATTAAACCCTGAATGTTTTAAAGCAGTTCTCTTGACACATTGCCAAGAATCTAATTTACATGTTTGAGTCGTGAAAATTAGTCATTCAAGCAATATAAGTTTCCAAGTTATGTCATGGATATGTACTGGTATAGATCACTTAACAATACTTTCCTTGAATTTCTGCACCATACTAATGGTCTATGCCATAACTTCACCATTAATATAGTATAATTTTACAGCAAATTCAGGCCAAGCAAGTCCAAACTTTTTTTCTTGGAAAACCTGAAATGCTCGAATAAATAGATAAAAGAAGGTGTCTATCAAAGCAAGATTGCCATTACCTTCCCACAATGTACATGTATCGATGCAAAAATTCCAGCTGCAAATGAGTAACTGGATTGTGATGAAAATGAGAATTCTAGACCCTTTTTTATATTTCATTTGCTATTTCTTTATTTTTGATTTCTTCAGTAATTTCACACAAAAAATAATAATATAACTAAAACAAAAGAACTGCCCATTTTACAATAAATGCCATTGTGTGGAGGTGTTGGTATTGGACAATAACCTGGTGTTTGATTTTTAACCTCTCAACGAATGGCATGGTTAAATTTAACAGTTGAATTTCCTTATATGCTGTTTATAGACTTTCATCACTATTTTTTTAACTTGAACAATTAAGGTTTTCCCACAGGCTTGGACATGCTATGCCTGAATTTGCTATGAAATTGTACCATTTTAATGGTGCATTTATGGTGCAGAACTATGAGGAAATTACGGTGTGCTTTAATTTGTGAATTTGTTTCAGTTCATGGATTTTTGATAAAGTTGAACAGCTAATTTATTATAGTTCTGTTTTCCACTAAAATTTATCAGTCATTTCGGAATAGAAAGGAGGTCATTTGGCTTATCAAGTCCTTCCCAACTTTGTCTGGAGTAATCCAGTCAGTCCCATTCCTTTACTCTAATATCATAATTTTGCAAGTTCATTTCCTCCAAGTACCTAACCAATTTCATTTCTGATATCATTGATCATCCCATTTCCACCACTCTTTGGTAGCAACTTCCAGGTCATTTCCACTGACTGCATAAAGCTCTTCCTGACAAATGGTTACCCCAAAACCTTAAACCTCTGTTCCCTACTTTTTTGTACTATCAGCCAATGGGAACTTGTTTATTTGTCTACCTTGCCTAAACATTTTAGTAATCCCTTATCTCTCCATCTGATCTTCCTTAAGTCTCCTTTACTTCAAGGTGAACAACCCCAGCTTCTCCAGCCTAATATAGCTAAAACCCAAAATCCCTGAAGCATTCTAATGTCTTGTCTGTACCTTATCAAGGATTCTCAGATCTTTTCAGAAGTATTGTGATCATAACTGCACACAGTACGCTAGTTACAGCCTGCCCAGAGGTTTTTATAACCTCCCTGCTTTTGTCCTCTAACTTTTGTGAAATCTAAGGTCCATTTGTTTTGCTAACTACACTCTCAATATGTCCACCTTGAAAAATGAACTCCCAGATCCCTCCAATCAGATCAAGTTTGTTGAATGAATATTAGTATGGTCATTGGAGATTAACAAATCTCATGAGATAATTTGATAATCACAGAAATAGAAAATGTCATGAATATTTTGGTTTTGAAATCTGTATTAACAATGTAAATAAAACCTTAATTTGAATTAATTAGTTCACAATTATGTCTTAATATTTGAACTATTGACTTACAATAAAGACACCTATGGAAGAAGAAAACATTTATTTTTCACAGCAGCAAATTTGAGGGGAAAATAGACCCTATGTTTACTGCTGTTTACTGTAACAGCGCTTATTTGAAAACCCAAGTGAATAGTTTTAATAAATTGTCATTATAGAGGGTGATTTGGTGGTTACACTGCTAATTACATTTATGATTCAGTTAGTGACGATTAACATCTAACTAAAAACAAATATGCCAAATGATTTCACTTTCTGGTTAGAAGAAACAAACTTTTTGCATTTAAGTGACTTAAAACCAGCACTATAACTTAACAAGCAGAGTTATAAGCGATATTGTTATATACTCTAATTTAGTTCGTTCTTCCACACAATTCCCATTTATAAGACTAATCAATCCTCAAGTTACTTATGTATTGATAGTCCCTACAGAAGAATGCCACTGTCCTTTTGGTAATTCAACTTCGCTCCAGCTGGAAACCTTCATTTGTTGTGAATGCTTCAGACTCTCATTCTGGTTACCTTTTGCAATACTTCCAAGTTAATTTTCATCAGTTAAGTCTCTATGGCGTCTCTATTGTAGAATCTCCCGTTAAGTTCAAATCACACAACCTTCCAGCTCTGTTCCCTTGCAAAGATCAAACTGAGATTAAGCTTAGCCCACATTCCATATGGTGAATAATTAATGATTAAGTTGGCTTTTTGCTTTGACTACAGTACAGGCCTCGCTAAGTATACTTATTTTGACCATTTCTTAGTGAGATGCAAGCCATATCCAATCCAAAAGATTTTCATTTCTTGTTTCATTTCCCTCTGGTGAGTGTTCGTGGTATTCAGGAACACATGCAAACAGACCTTGGGGGTCTCCAATTTATCCTGTGTATTCTCTGCCAGGCTTTCTTTCAGGCAATTTAAAGAAAGATGGTTGTTGTAAACTTTGAATTTGATTTGTGCACCCTCTACCATTCCCCTCAATACTATACTTTCTCCCTATCACTATAGATAGTCATACAGCATGAAAACTAGTCCTTCAGCCCAATTCGTCCATGCCAACTAAGTTTCCTAAACTGAAGTAACCCCATTTTGCTTGTATTTGGCCCACTATCTCTCTAAACCTTTCCTATCCATATATCTATTTGAAGTCTTTAAAATATTGTAATTGGACCAGGTTCTTCTTCTTTCCCTGCCAGCTTGTTTCCATGCAAGACTTCGAAAAGCAATCATACATATGCATTCTCCTAATTCTGATGAAAGGTTAGTGACTTGATAGTATGTGAACTGCTTTATGTTTTAGCCCATTTTAAGTGAGAACCCTGGCAGATCTGAGAGGCAATGCTTCATTGATGGCTAAAATGAAATGTGGATAAAGATTGGAGCTGGAAAAAGTACAGCAGGTCAAGCAGCATCAGAGGAGGTGGGGATCTTTCAGGTTAGACTCTTTCATTGGGACTTGGGGGGGGGCGGGGAAGTGGGCTGTGAAATGAATGGGGGGGTTGGGGGCTGGGGATCAGTGGGCGGGATGATAGGTGGATGCAGGTAGGAGGTGGCTGTGATTGTTCAGTGGGATGGGTGGAGCTAAAGTGAAGTGGCAAACATTGATTGCAGTGTGACAGTCCTCGAAAGTGGTAACCTTAAAATGCCAAATGTCAGTCCAAGGAATACGAAACATTGAATAGAGAGTGTTACGTACCCTGGCAGAGTGCCAGAGGAAGTGGTAGAAACAGATACAATAGCAATGTTTGAGGCATTTAGACAGATACATGAAAAGGAGAGAATAGAGAGATATAGAACATGTGCAAATAAAAGGATTAATTTAGAATGGCATCATGGTTGGCACAGACATGGTGGGTCAAAGGCCTGTTCTGTCAGTTAGTAAAACAGTTTTTCACAACTACCCTCTGTCTTCGATGGTCAAACCAATTTTGCACCCAACTTACCAACGCATCTTGAATCCCCTGAGACTTTTTTTTCTGGACCAGCCTTTCATGAGAGATTTGTGAAATGCTTCAGTAAAGTCCATGTAGACATCATACCTTGCGCTATCCTCATAGATCATATTTGTCACTTACTCAAAAAACTCAGTCAAATTTGAGAGACAAGACCTCTCCTGCATAACGCCATGCTGACTATCCTTAATAAGTTTGTTCTTTTCCAAATTCGAATAAATCCTGTCCATAAAAATGCTCTCCAATGATATTTCTACCACTGATATAAGACTCTAGGGCCTAAAATTTCCTGGATTATCCCCCGTTGTCCCCCCTTATAGGAACAGCATTGGCTATTCTTTAGTCATCTGTAATCTTGCCTTAGGCTAAAAGGGATAAAAAGATCTCTGTCAAGGCCCCAGCAATTTCTCCTTGCCTCCCTCCGTATCCTGGCATTGATCCCATCAGGTCCTGGAGAATTATTTCATTTAATGTTTTTTTAAGACATCCAAAACCACCACCACCTTAACATTGATATGCCTGAGAATAGCAAAATATTCCTCTCCCATCTTACCATCATATCCTTCCCCTTGGTGAATAATGATACAAAAAATTTAAGAACCTCATCCACTTCCTCTGGCTCCATGCATAACTTTCCTCCTTTGTCCTTGGATAGACCTACCTTGTCCAACTTACCTTCTTGCTTATAAAATGTCTTGGGATTCTCCGTCATCCTACTTGCCAAAGACATTCCATGGCCCTTTTTAGCCCCTCACCCACCCCCATTCCTTGTTTTAAGTTGAATCCCCTGTTTAAGGATGAAATTCAGCTGGTTCAAGCCAGTCAGTGCCAGCTTCAGACAGAATTTTTTTATTTTCCTGTTTCCTTAGGCAAACTCTTTCTCGATTTAAATGCCAGATCTGCTGGTTTTCCCAGTGTTTCATGGTTGTACCTTATTTTCCTGCTGTCCGAACTAGATGAAACAAAAACAGAAATTGCTGGAAAAACTCAGCAGACCTGGCAGCATCTTTGGGAGAAAGCAGAGTTAATGTTTCAGATCCATTGATCCTCCTTCAAAATTGATTTGTAGCTGGGAAAACATCAGCATATATGCTGACAATTGGTTGGGAGTAGGAGAGACGAGTAAATGTGGGCTGGAGAAAGAGCCCTGAGAAAAACACAACAATTGGGTAAACTAAAGAATGGGTAATGGTCATCCTGGGAGAATCAATAACTGCTAATGGGGACCATTAGTAGCTGACAATGGGTTGGTTGTGGTAGCAGACCACATGATGACATGGAAGAAGGTGCTCAGGCCTTTAAAATTATAGAACTCCGTATTAATTACTGAAGGTTGCACGGTCCCCAAGTGGAGAATGAAATGCTGTTCTTCCAACTTACGCTGAGCTTCTGCAAGCCTGCAACAGTTGTTGGCCAGACAACATTGTGTTGAAGTGGTAGGCAATCAGAAACTCAGGATTATTTTTGCAGACTAAACACAGTTGTTCTGCAAAGCAGTTGTTCAGTCTGCCTTTCGTCTCTCTAGTGTAGAGGAGACCACATTGAGTCGTGAATATAGTAGACTAGATTGAGTGAAGAATTGAGAGTGTGGCGCTGGAAAAGCACAGCAGGTCAGGCAGCATCCGAGGAGCAGGAGAATTGACGTTTCAGGCATAAGCCAATCAGGAATGATGAAGGGCTTATGTCTGAAACATCGATTCTCCTCCTTCTCCTCAGATGCTGCCTGACCTGCTGTGCTTTTCCAGCACCACACTCTCAACTCTGATCTCCAGCATATGTAATCCTCACTTTCTCCTAAATTGAGTGAAGTGCAGGTAACCACCTGGATGGTTTGGCTGGGACCTTCTCATTATCCAAGAAGGATTCCAACTTCAGATTTATGCTCCATTTTCTTGATTTCTCCTATTTGTGTACTTCTATTGTGGAGCTATTTCACTTCACTATTGCATATGTACAGCCTAACTGAGAAGATCTCATTTCATTCAATAATTTTCATCCTTTTGGTCTCCTGTTGCCATTTCTAGAAGAAAAACAACTTTCCTTTCCTGATGTACAACCTTCATGAGAACCTACAAGGGAGTTGTCTTTAATTGTGGTGCCACTTTTGGCCTAGACTGTGACATCTCCATAAATGGCAGGGAATGATGACCAGAGATCAAATGATGTGGCTAGTTCAGAGTGAAATGTTATGCGGGTGACTTGTAAATACATTTCACCAAAAAGATGGAGCCTGGAAGACCTTTCTGCCCGCCTATCCATAATATTTGGTTCTTTGATTATGTATGCATATTTTAGTAGGCTGAAAGAAGCTAATTGTGTTTTCTAAAAAAAACTGCAACATCCCCTAAGTAGAAATGCCTCACACTTTTAGGTCTGCTTCCACACTAGTCTCAATTAGACTCCAATCACTCCCCAACCCCCATTATGCACTCTGAGGAAATTCAGTAAAATTACATTATTCTTAATATTTAAAAGATCTGTTCTATAGGGATTCTGCAAGGTTTTAACCTCTCAATATTCTGTAGGTAAAATATGATATAAATGTGTTGCCTTTCTGTGTTGCCACCATGCTGCACCAGTTCTGTTCTAGTCACTATGTAACACATTTAAGTTATTCCACAAATTGTGGCAAGAACTAGTGCTCACAATCACATAGGTTTTCCAATCTGAAAATAGTTGGAAGAAAAGATTAAATCAATTTATAACTATTTGAGGCAGACTATATATTGAACTATTTTAAATATGTCCATTTTTAAAAAACTTTCTTTCAACTTTTGTGTTCAGTAACCATTAAATGCATTAAATAGGTGCAAGTTTTACTGTATTTTCTGTATAGTTGCCAGTGACCATTGATGAAGCAAAATCCATGAGTTCTTTTTAAAAGGCAATTAGATGCTTACTTAAAGAGAGACAGTTAAAACTGGACATTAGGGTACAAACAAGCAGGAGAAAGGAATTGGGTTTTGTAGCTCATCAGGAAAAGCAGGAAGGCTGTAGTGGTGTAGAGGTAGTATCCTCTACAAAGAACCTCTGGTTCGAGTCCCAGAGAACTGTACTGTACAACATTTTAAGAGTTGAATTTTGAAAGAGAAATTTTCTCATTAGCACCTGCTGTATCAGTAGATTACATTGAGTGATTATTGGTATGATAAAATAATACAGAACTATGGATGCTGGAGATCTGAAACAAATAAAATCAAATTGTTAGAAGAACTCAGCAGGTGTGGCAGCATCTGTCGAGAAGAGAGTTGTTGTTTCAAGTCTGGTTTCAGGTATTGTCTGTAATTATCCCTGATTCATGTGTTGAGCAAAGTTCAATAATTTAAACATTCAGGCTCACAACAAAAAAAATTGAAGGCAGGACTAGAGAAAACTTATTTTTGGTTAGAGTTTGTCTAACTTTGTCCACCTCAGTGTAACACTGGCCCTTCTAAGTCCATATTTTGGTTAGATCCTGGAGTACTCTGCCAGTGACCATTGAAGCAAAATCCTTGTTCTTTTAAAAGGCAATTAGATGGTTACTTAAAGAGAAACAGTTAAAACTGGACATTAGGGTAAGAACAAGCAGGAGAAAGGAATTGGGTTTGTGACTTATTAGGAAAAGCAGGAAGGCTGTAGTGGTGTAGAGATAGTATCCTCTACAGAAAATCTCTGGTTCAAGTCCCAGAGATTTGCAATAACATTTCTGAAAGACTGATCAGAAAACATCCATAAGAAAAATCACTGTGTCAATCAGTGATACAATGGTCTTTTTGGTGTGTTAACTTATGAAATGACAGATAAATCATGGTGATTGAACCAAAATTATGAATATTTCTACAAAATGGTATTTAGGATGGATAATGTAACATGTTATTCTGGAGTTTTTGGTGTGTCGTGTGTTATCCTCTGGGTAGAAACCAGGACAAACCTCAGAACTTTCCTAAGGGATATTCATTATCATAAAAAGCGTTTGACACAAATATTTGGCATGTTTCAAAAGGAAACTACAGAAGTACATATTGTTATAAAAGTGAATAAAAAGAAATGTTAAAGACTGAGATGAGGTAGATTGAATGGAAGGAGACTTGTAAAGTATAAACGCTAGTATCAGTTGTTGGGTTAAATGGCCTGTTTTTGGCACAAAAATGAAGATTTCCAAGCAGCATGCCAGGAACAGCAGCAGACATACCTAAAAATGAGATGTCAACTTGATGAAACTACAAAACAGGACTACTTGCAAGCCTAACAGCAGAGGCACCAAATGTTAGAGCTGAGTAGTTCCTCAAATAAATTAATCTCATCCAAGCAGTGCAGTCCTGCAACATCCAGTTGTGAATGATGGATGATTAAGTAACCAGGCTCAGCAAATATCCTCATTCTAATGATGGACGAGCTCAGCACATCAGTATAAAAGATGAGGCCGAAGTGTTCACAATAATCTTCAGTCAAAAGTGCTAAATGAATGAGTGAGCCATCTCAGCCTCCACCAGAGATCCGTAGGATCACAGATGCAGTCGTCCGCCAATTCAGTGCACTACACGTGGTGTGAAGAAATGATTGGAGGTACTGGATACTGCAAAGTTTATGGACCCTAACAAGATTCTGACAATAGTACTGCAGACTTGTGCTCCAGAAATCCAAGGAGAAAGTGAGGACTGCGGATGCTGGAGATCAGAGTAGAAAAGTGTCGGTGCTGGAAAAGAACAACAGGTCAGGCAGCATCCGAGAAGCAGGGAAGTTGACATTTCGGGCACCAAGAATGTGGGGAGTGGGGTGAAGGTGGCTGAGAGAAGGGGTGGGGTGAAGCTGGGGGAAGGTGGGGGCAAGGCAATAGGTAGATGCAGGTGGGGGGTGATGGTGATAGTAGAGGGTGGAGTGAATAGGTGGGAAGGAAGATGGACAGGTAGGATAGTTCAAGAGGGTGGTGTCTAGTTGGAGGATTGGATCTGGGATGAGGTGGGGCAGGGGGGGAATGGAGATGAGGAAACTAGTGAAATCGACATTGACGCTGTGTGGTTGGAGTGTCCCAAGGTGAAAGATGACGCGTTCTTCCTCCAGGCCTTGGCAGGCTAGCATTTGGCAGTGGAGTAGGCCCAGAATTTGCATGTCCTTGGCGGAGTGGAAGGGGGAGTTGAAGCAGTCAGCCACAAGTTGGTGGGGTTGTTTGGTGCAGGGGTCCCAGGGATGTTCTCTGAAAGGACAACATCCTCGAGGTTAGCATTGGCCAGAAATTGAACTGGATTAACTATATGCAGTGACTGCAAAACCAGGTCAGGGGGCCCTCAAGGTCAACTAGAAATGGGCAAATATCACTAGCCTAGCCAGTATTGTCCACATCCCATAAGTGAATATTTTAAATATCTTTTATCTTTCAGCACTGTTTATGTATTCTAACAGGATCTTTTTCTTGCACCAGTCGCAAATGTTTCATGTTTAGATTTTGACGGTCTAAAGCCAGCTTCCTTTTTTATAATTAGCCTACTTAGTATTGTTTCAGCTTTGAGAGCATAATTCAATATTTATTACTATATGACACATGTTGGACACAAAATTGCAGAGTAATCCACTGCAGATAGCTTCAGAGCCTTCAAGCAATGGTGTCACTTTTATTAATCTTGTGTGAGCTTCATTGCACATCAAGGACATAGAGGATACCCACAGTCACTGGTGCGAGGAGGAAAACTGATGAAAAAAAGTCCCTTGTGTAGTTCAGTCTCTCATAAACGAAAACAGAAGGGGCTATTTCAAGGTTGTAATCTGATTGCCAGGTTCAAATGACAATTAAAATGCATTTCATTTTAGGAGTTTGCAACATTGGGGCTTCTCAAATAAATTGATCTGTTATCATCCATGTTTATATTCCAATTTCCAGTCTATTGTGTTGTCAGACAAACCTAATCAACTTCCAGTTATTCAACAGTAATATTTCAAAAGGAAGCCACCAATATTATCAGAATCACAATCACAATGTGTTTTTAATGTGCTACTGTTCAAAGCAATTCTTTAAAGAAGAATGCCAACAGTGCACTATTAATAAAGTAAATCTAAATTACCTTCAAACAAAACAAACCTCCACCAAATGGAGCATTCTATAAATCAAGTACTGCAATTTGTACAATTTTTGCCCACTGAAAGCTTCTTTTTAGAAAGTGATGTTCATAATCACCCAGTAAACATTGCCAACTAAATTTTGGGCATGAAAATAAAAGCCAAGATAATCTTTATTTTTATAAAAGTATGTCCAAAGACGCAACCCATCTACTACTGTGTGTTAACAGGTCAACTGTCTGTTCTCAAGATGAATCAACAGGTCATGTGCTCAAGTCCCATGTCAGTTTAAAGTATATTACCAAGGCTGACACTTCAGTACAATGCTGAAAGGATACTCTCCTGTTTGGGATGTTGCCTTTCAGGTGAAACGTTGGAGACCGTGTCTATGCAGACATACGTACGGCCCCTTCAGGAAGAGCAGTGATATCCTGCTGAATCCCTGACCAGCACTTAGCATTCAGCCAAAACCACTAAAAATCACTTTTCTGATAACATATCTCATTGCTGTTTGTGGATCATGACTATGTGCAAATGGATTTTGTTGTAAATCTCTAAAGTAGGACACAAACATTTGACCTTCTGATTGAGATGGCAGTGTGAAACACTGAGCTAAGCCAAAACACCAAGCAATTGGTGTACAGTGTTGTTCTACAATAGAAACATAAATTACTTTTCCAGATTGCTCCAGCCTCTGCTCCCCTGCCACTAGCAAGCTTCTTCAAAAGTAGGCAACAATGTGGTATCACATGTAGTCGATTCAAAGACTACAGATAGTTAATTTGTTAGTGCTGTCAGCTAGTTATTCTGCTCGTGAAACTACATGATTGATGATAGCATTAGCTCATTTACACTTCTCTAACAGTTCAACTGTATCAAAATAAATTTCAATCTAAAATAATACACTTGGCATTTTGTTGTTCAGATCAGAGTGGTGCTGGAAAAGCACAGCAGGTCAGCCAGCATCAGAGGAGCAGGAAAATCGACATTTCGGGCAAAAGCCCTTCATCAGTAATCCTGATGAAGGACTTTTGCCCAGAACGTCGATTTTCCTGCTCCTCAGATGCTGCCTGACCTGTTGTGCTTTTCCAGCACCACTCTAAACTAAACTCTGGTTTCCAGCATCTGGAGTCCTCACTTTTGCCATTTTGTTGTTCAGTCCTAGATTGTGGTGAAAGGAATAGAATAGGCGCATCCTCCACATCAAACCTTCATGTGTCGTTTTTAATTCATATTTTTAAATGAAGATAGTTATCTGATTTGTAGAAAAATGTAGTTTCATTTTACCATCAAATTCGATATCATGGGACAGTAAATTTCACAGCTATGAACTTTTCCCTGTAGTGTTCACTGAAGGTGGAAGGGGCTTCTCTCAAACTGGATGGAATCCAGCAGACTGCGGTGATTCTAAGAACCTACATACAGTAGCGCTTGTTTTTGGTTTGTTCATTTCCTTAAGGATCAGAAAATTGATTGATCTATGATAGCTAGATAGTATTATCAATCAGAAAGCTGGGTACAGGCTGGTGTTACTCCAAGTTCATTTATCTGCAAAGGATTTCATTGGTTAATCCATTTGTCTCAGTTTGTGTATTCAACTCATCAACCTTTTTTTGCAAATTCAATGCTCATTCAGATAGAATACCTTTACTTAAGGCTTTTTAACGTTTTTCATTTTTGATCTTATTTGATGCTTGCCACTGCTTCATCTGCTGTCTAAGTATTTGCTTACTACACTTCTACTTCCTTTTACTGGTTTTTGTTCCTTTCAATCTGAGCTCTCATAGGTACCCATACCTCTGCTAGTTGAGTTTGAAGCCTTCTGAACAACACTAACAAACCTCCCAGCAAGGATGTTAGTCCTGACTGGACAAATTGCAATCTGTCATTTTGTATAGGTCCCACCTCACCCAGAACTGGTCCCAGTGCCTCAGATCTGATGTCCTCCCTCCTGTCTCAGTTTTCCAGCCATTTGTTCAATCAGTCAGTGTTCCCAATCCTATGCTAATTGGAATATGGGTCTGGAAGTAATCCTGATATTACTGCTGTGGTACCAACAGTACAACGTGAGCCATGGTGCCTGGCTGTTTATGTACCCCGTCGAAGAATGTCCTGGATCTGTTCTGTGACATCCTTGAGCATGGCAAGATATCATCTGGAGTCATGCCACAGCTACAGAAAGGTCTGTCTTCCAAACTAAATGATCTCCTATCTTCTTCCCCTCCCGTACAGCTTGTGGTGCCACTTACTTGATGCTGAGTGCACTCCTCTGAAGGACTATCCCCTCCTCATCATCCAAAGTGGAAAACCAGTTTGAGCATGCATTTGTCTCAGGGCAGTCCTGTACTGATATCTACTTGCA
Source organism: Chiloscyllium plagiosum (assembly GCF_037043375.1). Lineage (NCBI taxonomy): Eukaryota > Metazoa > Chordata > Chondrichthyes > Orectolobiformes > Hemiscylliidae > Chiloscyllium > Chiloscyllium plagiosum. The sequence goes on along the minus strand of NW_028270158.1, from coordinate 45,521,368 downwards.
TACCCTAAGCTGCACCTACCTCCGTAAGTGTGCTTTCAACCTCATCCTCTGCCTCATAGATGCACAGCAATAACTGCAGCCAAAGCTTGAATTCAGCCATAAGCTCAAGCTTATGCAGGTGGTGAAGTTTCTTGTAATTGTTTGTTTTGAACGTATGGTACATTCATAACTTCTCACATTCCAAACATTAGGAACAGGAGTAGGCCAGTCAGCCTGTTATGCCTGCTCTACTACTTAACATGATCATGGCTGATCGAAAATTTCAATGCCTTTTGCCCACACTATCCATAAGCATTTATGCCATTGCTAACCAGAAATCCATCAATCCCTTCTTTAAACATAGTCAAAGATTAAGCTTCCACAGCACTGTCCTGTAGAAAATTCCAAATATTCGCAACCCTCATGAGGAAAACTTTATTTATTCATCTTGGTCATAACTGGCCATCACCCTCTTTTTTTTTTGAAATTGTGTCATAGTTTTAGAACTGGGGGTATCTCTTAATTGTATCTACCTTGTCTATCTCTTTTAAATATTTTAAAGGTTTCAATGAGATTGCCTCTCCTTGAGAAACTCTAAAGCATATATGTCAACTTTTCACCATCTGTCTTCACTGATCAGTCTTGCCATTACGGGAGAAAGTCTGGTGAGCCTTAATTTGTTTAGTCTCTATGGTAATCATATCTTTCTTAAAGACAGGTGATTAAAACTACACTCAGAACTCCAGGTGCTATCTATCCAAGCCTCTACACAATTGACTAAACACTACAATCACTACTCCTGTACTTCAAATCCTCTTGTGATAAAGGCTAATGTTCCATTAATCTTCCCAACAGCTTGCTGCAACCGCATTTTAACCTTTAGTGAGTTATTAGCAAGGTCTCGTAGGTCCCTTTTGTATACTTACACTTTCTAACTTCAGGCTGTTTGAGACATGCTCTACACATTTGTTCCTCTACTAAAGTAGATAGCCTCATGTTATTCTGTATTGTATTCCATCTTTGATAATTATTGCTCACCCAGTCAGCCTATCCAAATGCTCCTGAAACCAATTTACATCTTTCTCACAACACACATTCCTGCTTAGCTTTGTCATCGGCAAATTTAGAAATTTTATGCTTGATCCCCACATCAAAATCATTATAAATTGTGTAATCTGCCAGCATGGCTGACTGACTGTTAGACGATTCTTACTTCATGTAGGTATATTTTCTCTGTCCCATGTATTTAATTTTGCTAACCAATATCCTGGAGAGAACCTTATCAAAAGCCCTCTGAAAACCCAAATATACTATGTCTGTTGACTTCACTTTAACAACTGTGAGGAGCATGCTCAGAAACTTCAATTCAAGTGTTCCACTTTCCAAACTGTCCTGCCATATTTCTAACTCTGATTTCAAAATTAGAAATTGCTGGAAAAGTTCAGCGGGGTCTGGCAGCCTGAAATTTGCACTCATTTTGCAAGCTGCTGCTTTACATTCTTTGGAGTTTTACTGTAAGAACCAACTAAAACTTCTACCTAATTAACCATCCAGCACTGTCCAGTGGAGCTTGTTTACCCTGCTTAAGAAAAGAAGAAACTTGCCTTACTTTCTTCCTGGCTTTAATTCTTAGCACAGTTTAAAAATAAAAGTTAATTGCTTGCTACGCACCACATTTTTTGAAATATATTAACACTTTAACTCGCCACTGAGCACACTTTTTTTGCATTTGAAATCTGCATTCCTTCAAAAGTCTCCACCTCTGAGTTAGAGGCTGAAACTTTGGAGGGCTGCAACTTGTAGACTTTGTTTCTTGAGAATTGCCATTTAATTTGATTGCTCTAAGGTAGTACAGAACTTAAAGTGAATAGGGCACCATTTGTTGAAGCTTTTCACTATGCACTTACCAGGACAATTTCCAGGATTTACATTTTTTAACACAAAAGTTCCTCTTCTTTTCAGACTGAAATTGTTCAGTCGAGACTGATGCGATACAAAGTAGGTAACATCCATTCATTGTTTTATTCCTCAGGACAATATTTTGACCAATTGCTTTAAAATTTAAACAAAGCTTGGCAATTAACTGTGTCGGAATCTCCATGTGTCATTTGCATAAAAGTACTTAATGGGTAGAAGGTTAGCAATCATTGTGTTCAAGACTAATTTTCATATGATATCCAACAAAGATATTATCAGGAGCTGAGTCTAGCAGACATCCCATGTTAACACTGTTTGGCCACACATGGTGTCATTGAAACTGAACTCTGATGCATGAGTTACTGAGTTCAAAACTTTAATGAACTCTCATTTGATTTGGACAGTGACAGTTAACCATTGGTTAACACCACCAATCAGCATTAGTGGGTGTATGCTCTATGGCAATGTCTCTACCAATTAGAATTCACTTACTATGAAATCAGAACACTCCTGTCAAGCAATACGGAAGATGGTTTTTCCCTTTAAATTTGTGAATTGTCTGAAGGTTGTCTTGCACCCATCCAAAAAGTTTTTTTTTTCAGTAATAATTATTGATTAATGCAGTTAACCGACTCATTAATGTAATGAAATAAAATAAATGTTTGTTTTGTACAGGATACAACTGTAAATCAAAGGTGGTCACTTGATTGAGATTTTTTTAAAGGAAAAAGGTATACTTTTATACAAAACAGTCTTTATAACTTCAGTCAGGTTGGAGACTAGTACAATTGCAACATTTAAAAGGCATTTGGATGGGTATATGAATAGGAAGGGTTGGAGGGCTATGGGCTGGGTGCTGGCAGGTGGGACTAGGTTGGAATGGGATATCTGGTCAGCATGGACGAGTTGGACCAAAAGGTCTGTTTCCGTGCTGGATGTCTCTATGACTCTATCAGGCTGATATGAAGTTGTAGGTTGCCTTGTTTGAATTCATTTTTTTCAGACTCTGACTTTAGGGCCATCCGGTACCTGACTAGCTAGCAATGACATTTCTCTGAACTCTCCTTTTATTCCTTAAATAATCAAGACTTCAATTCATACAGTGTTTATGTATGTCAAAGAAACACTGTCTTTATCGTGTCTGTTGTTCTATCCAGTTACCCTGTCTGGACTTGTGGCACATCTCTCTGGTCAGCACGTCCTGTGGTGTGGCTTGAACTCAGACTTCTGGCCCAGTGGTAGGGACACACCGCTACACTATAATATCCTAAACAATGGCAAGCAATGTTATCTGACTGTATAGTTTGTTTATGTTTGGTTTCATCATTTGTGGTAGTTCAGGCTAGAATAAAGCTGAACAAATTTGTTTTATTTGATTTGGTGGTCTTCCAAAACAGAGAAATCATTAAGGCAAATTAGTACTTTAACATTACAAACTTTTCAAATATCCAGTTTTAATATAACTAGCTTTTTTAAACATTTCTTCAAAAAAAAACTTAAGGCAAGTTGGCTTGTTGGATGATCTTGTTGGACTGAGTTGGCATTGGATTTGAAGCATCTCATGAAGACATTGCTGGACTTTAAGGAGAGTTTGTCTCCTACAAATAATGGTCTAAATTCTTCAATTGCGTTAAAATCAATTCACATTGAAGAAACCTAGGTTATAGAACTGACTAGGCAAAGGTGAGGACTGCAGACGCTAGAAATCAGAGTCTAGGTTAGAGTTGTGCTGGAAAAGCACAGCAGGTTAGGCAGCATCCGAAGAGTAGGAAAATCGACGTTTCGGCAAAAGCCCTTCATCAGGATTTTATAGAACTGACTGTAATTTGGAAAGGGTGTTGATAGCCTGGAACTCAGTTTTTCAGAGAGCACATACTCAGCTATCATGTAGTTCAGTGATTAAATTTGCAGTTGTTTTGGTTTGAGGCATTCTGTAGGTTGAATGGTTTCCATCTGTTCTATAAACTGGCTCCATTCTTCTGGATTATTTGCTGTCGATGCTGCAGCATGGAAGACAGAAGTGGCTTTCTTCTTGTTTGGCTCTACTCTGTACTGAGAACTAGTGGTGGTTGTGTTTAACATTGTAGAGTCAACAGAGAATAACAATTTTAAGGCTAACCAAATTCAAGGAGGACTTCCTTTCTTCACAGTTGACAGAGTTGAAAAATTAAAATATAACCCAATGAGGAAGAAAGATGGTAAAGGGGATTTTAAAAAAAAACCCATGACTAAACAAGGAGGTCAAGGACAATTTTAAGTCAAAAACTAAAGTATACCATATTGCAAAGGCCATTGGCAGGCTGGAAGATTGGAAGACTTTCAGACATAAAGGGATACCAAATTAATAAGAGCTAAAGTAAATTATTAAACTAGCACAAAATGTCAAAAAGGATAGCAAAAGATTCTACAGGGATAGAAAAGGGAAGAGAAGTCGGTAAGGTGAACATTGGTCCCTTAGACAGTGAAACCAAAGTTAATAGTGGGGAACACTGAAATGGTAGAGATGCCAAATCAATACTCTACCTTAGTTTTCACAGTGGAGGACAATAGTGCCATTCCTAATGGAACGGGCAAGTCAAGGCTATAGAAAGGGTAGAACTTGGAACAATCAACATCAATAAGGAAAAGGTACTCAGCAAACTATTAGGATTCAGGGCAGACAAGACCCCCATGCCTGATGTCCTACATTGTAGGGTATTAAAAGAAGTGGGGCACAGATAGTGGATCCATTGATTACAACATTCCAAACTTCTCTGGACACGAGAAAGATTCCAGTGAACTGGGAAAATGCCAATGTAATGCCCTTCCCCAACAAGGGAGGGAGACAATTTGTGGGAAATTACAGTCCAGTTAGTTTAACATTTGTTGGGAAAGTGACAGAATTAATCATCAAAGAAGCAATATCGGGACATTTAAAAAGTCAAAACGCTATCCATCAGAGTCAGCATGGTTTTATGAAGGGCAAATCATGTTTAACTAATTTTCTAGAGTTCTTCAAATATATAACCAGCAAAGTGGATAATGGGGATCCTGTAGATATAATACATCTGGACTCTTTGAAGGCATTTGATAAGGTGCCACACAAAGTTAATTCACAAGGTTGGATCATATGGGATTAGCTTGGATAGATGATCAGCTAATAAACAAAAGACAGTCTCAGAATAAATTTTTTTCTTGGATGGCAAGATGTAACTAGTGGGGTGCCACAGGGCTTGTTCCTTACACCCCAGCTATTTACAATCTATATTAACAATTTGGATACATGGATAGAAGGCTGTCTTGCCAAATTTGCGGATGACACAAAAATATGCAGGATGGTGAATTGCAATGAAGAAATATGAGCCTAGCAAATGTACATAAGTTAGGAGAGTGGGTCAAAATATGGCAGGTGGAGTTTAATGTGGATAAGTGTGAGGTCTAGGATTTTGGTCAAAAAAAAAGGAAGGTTTCCTGTTATCTAAATGGGAGAGACTTCAGGGTGTTCCAGTGCAGAGGGATCTGGGTGTCATGAGTCACAGAAAGTTAGCATGCAGGTACAGCAGATAATAAAGCAAATGGAATGTTGTTTTTTATAGCTAAAGGAATAGAATCTTAAAGGTAAGAAAGTATTGCTGCAAATATGCAAGGCATTGGTAAGTTTGCATCTGGTGTATTGTGCGCGGGTATAGTCCCCTTATTTGAAGAAAGATGTTGGAGGCAGTTCGGAGGAGGTTCACCAGATTGGTCCCAGAGATGAGGGGAGTTTCATATGGAGAGATTGAACAATTTAGGCCTATACTCTCTGGAACTTAGAATGAGGGGAGATCAAATTGAGGTATTCAAGATGATAAAAGGTATGGATAAAATAGACGTGGAGCAGTTCCCCACATTCTAGGATGAGAGGTTATAATCTTAGGATAAGGGGTAGCAAATTTTAAGAGTTGAGGAGAAACTACTTCTCCCAAAGGGTTGCAAATCCTTGGAATTTGCTACCCCAACAATGAATAAAATTTAAAGAGGAGTTAGAGTTTTAATTGGTAATGGATTGAAGGGTTATGGGGAGAAGGTAGGAAAATGGGGGTGAGGAGCATATCAACCATGATCGAATGGCAGAGCAGGTTTGATGGGCTGAATGGCCTAATTCTGCTCCTACATTTTATGACCTCACAGATGTTCATAAAAAGTTCATGTATTTCAATTGGTGTAGTTCTTGCATTGAGTATCATTCTTTGGTGTCTCTAAGTGGGTGGAAACTGTTCTATGGCTGTGGAGGAGATGATTGAGGAGGATCCCGACCTCTCCGCCCCCACCCCAGTCTGACCTATCACCCTCACCTTGACCTCTTTCCACCTATCACATTTCGGACGTCCCTCCCCCAAGTCCCTCCTCCCTACCTTTTATCTTAGCCTGCTGGACAAACTTTCCCCATTCCTGAAGAAGGGCTTATGCCCGAAACGTCGATTCTCCTGTTCCCATAATTGAGTTTTACACTAGTTTTCAAATCTGCAATGTCTAGATATTGAAGAAAGCCTCCTTTCTCTGGCCCTAACCATCTTTACAGGAAAGCTGTGGATCAGAGTTATTGTGATATTTTACTCCAGTGTTTACTTAAATATCTATTTGGTGCCTTCCATTTCTCTTCCATAAAAATATTAAATATTGAAATCAATCTCCTTGTTATTTGCAGGAATGGCAAAGCAAGTAACCCATCACAAGATTCCTTAGCTTTGTGACACAGCCTGGTCAGATTGGGTTAATCATTGCAAACAATGTATATTTAAAGAATTTGGGTGTTTTTTCATTCCTAACATAATATGATGTATCATCTTCCCTTTTTTTGTCCTCGCCCCAGCCACCAAAAAGGTTCAGTTCTCACAAAATGAAGCTGTATTGAAAGTGAATACTGAAATTGACAGCATTCTATTTTTTGTCTTTTAAATCACAACTTTTTTGAATATAGTTACAAGACTGATTTTTTAAAAATAATCTGTTCATGGAATGTGGGTATCAGTCGTCAGGCTTACTGTTGTTGTCCATCCCTAATTGGTGCTTTAACTCAGTAGCCTTCTAGGGCAGAGAACAGTTAAGAGTCAACTGCATTGTTGCAGGTTTGGTGTCACATATAGGCAAGATTAGGTAAGGAAGACCTGTTTCCTTTCCTAAATAACGTTAGTGAATTTGAATACTTGGAAATCATGAATTTTTAAATGTATGGCTCTTTATGCAACATGGTCTTAAAACTTATGTTAAAATGCAATAAATTTAAAATATTGTAGTTTCTTTGATATTCACTCCTGTTTATCAGTAGATATTTTTAACCAAAAAAAATGGAGTGTGAGAAATGGTGTTTTATTTCTACTTAGAAAATGTACATTAAACAATGACCTTTATGTCTTTGGTTTTGAGTTACTTTCTTGACTGAACTCAAAATTTGCTAGTGTTAATAGTTCACTGTAGACTTCTCTTTGGTGTAACACAAAATTTGGGATTTTTTCCTCATATGTTCAGTTGTTTCTCTTTTTGACTAGGCCATTTCAAATATAGAAGAAAACTGAGAACAGTGGAGTAGTAATTTTATCAGCTATAGGTTAGTGAGCAGTCTCTTCTGATGAGGCAAGGACCAAAGATTTCTTTCCATAAAGGACGTTAGTGAATTGATGTACTTGCAAAGCATTAGTTTTGAAATTTATAATTCTTTATGCGGCATATTCTAAAGTTTTAAATTCATTACATTTCAACAATGGTGCTGTTCAAACCCAATTCAGAGACTTGAATGGTTTAGCTGACACGTTCATTGCGATAGGATAGTTCAGAGGGCTGGACAGCCAGCTTGAGATGAGCGTGAAATCAGAATGGGTTCCTGCACTGGTTGAGGGTACTTCTCAGCCTTACTCCTTGCTTGAAGAATGGTGACCCTCAAGTTAACCATTCACTACCAGTCATCTCTATCTGATGAAAAAGTAGCCCAATGGTTCTCTGAGACTTTGGCAGATTTGCTGCTGGCACATGTGACAGCTGAGGTGCCAGAAACACATCCAATCCCTAACTGACTGGCTGTTCACTGTTCCCTGACCTCATAAGCTGCCTGGTCTCCCAAAGCATTAAAAACAAGCTAAAATACAACGGTGGACAGCTTGTAACAGCTGAGAAAGTAATGTGAGCATCCTAGAGTTTGCAGCATCCAAATATTTGCTAAAGTGAATGCATGTTAAGGAAACAAGCTAAGAGTCAGAAGAAATATGAGTCATTATGAGCTCAAAAGCATCCTGTGTAAATGCATGAGAACTTGGCTATCTCTGCGCAAAACAGTCTGGCAGAGGCATACAAACCATAGGTGTGTGACAACTCCAAAATGAAGGGTCCAAGGTCTGAAATGGTATGAGTTGATATAAGAGCAGGCATGATGCACGAAGGCAGGTGATTTGCCAATGCAGGCTTGTGTGAATGAATGATGTTGACCAAGGAGCATGCAGGGTCATTGTACAGGCATGATGGTCTGACCAGGTATTCAGCAATTTGCAGCCACCACTTACCTGCTCTCTCTACCTATCGGGAATTTGCGCCATTTGGTTCCATGGTGGAGATTATGACAAATTGGAAGAGTGGTGTATGTGAGATGTTTGGGGTATGAATGATATGCAAATACATGGGAATAAAGTAGCAGGCACCCATGAGCAAGATCTAAAGTTGCTATTTAAGGCTCATGAGGAAAACCTTTCTCTGTCAAACACTAATTTTTCACCATACTTGCCATTATTCTAGCCACATCAGGAAAAGGAAAGTTGTGTCCCAAGATTGTTTTCTGTAAAAATAGAACACCGTGTGGATCAAAAAAAATGTAAAGGTCTGCTTCAATATTCCTTTACTGTTTAATAGCAGAGCAATAATTAATTGGAGGATTTCCATTGAAATTGGCTGTGAAAATATTTTTGGGAAGAGCCCTTAATTTCCCAACATTTCCAATTTCTATAGGTGAAATGCAAATCATTTTTCCTTAAATTATTTTTGTGTTAAAATGACATTAATGGAATTGATGGTGTCAGGTCTGAATGCTTTTCAAAACAAGGCAAAAATGCAGTACCAGCATATCAATGAGTTGGTGCAAAATTAAAAAAAAAAGAAATAGCTTCATTATCTCAAACAAGAAACTCGATGTAGCAATAATCACTGGAATTTTTTTTAAGTGAAGGTCCACATTCTTGCCTGAATGGAGACCCACCTTGCCTAAACTTGACTCATCACCAAGTGGAGGCATTCCACTTATCCTGAAGCTTCCTCCTTGACAGCAGTAATACCAATACACTTAACATAGTGTAAATACTAGCTGGGTGTGTCTGAAGAGAATAACCTGTACTTTGGCAGATTACTCGAGGGGTGAAATTTATTTTTATTTAATACTTTGACTTTGCACGAATGCAAAAATACAGGGAAATTATTGAACAAACAATTCCTCTCTTGGATTTCCCTTTCACTAATATGTTAATCATTTATGAGGAATCCTAAATTTGTGCAATCATGTTCTACGTTTGCTACATTACATTCACCTGCCATCTCCTGCATTGGAACTCCCTAGTTTTTGCTCACTGGATGAATATTGATGTTTACTAAACAGTCTCAATTTGTTGCTAGGCAAATAGGGAAGATTGCGTTAAGGTGTGGCCTGTGAATCTCTAACTTGTATGACATTATAAATAGTATAATATTGCAGTCTGGTGGAGAAAAGAAATTTCTTAGACTTCTTTATGCAATCAATGTATAGTTTTGTTGGTTACTTATTCATGCGACATATTGTGGTCATGAAATACTCGATTGTTAAGTAGATACTTGGAACTACAAGCTTTTGAGTTTAAGACTAACTTGATGAAATTCTTTAGGCTTGCTAAGGCCTGGAATTTATTTATTCTACTTCAAAAAGTTGAAGTCTTATAGGGATGGTTCAGTCCAGCATTGAGCTTTAGGAACCCAATCAGACAGAGGAAAATTCTTGTCATTGGATGTTCTTGCCACCTTTTCTGTAGGGCTGTTATTGGAGGGTGTGAGGTTATCTGGGTAAGTAGAATTCAGGAAAATGCATCAGACCTTTTTCAGAGCTACTGTAGAGTTTCAGCATACATTGCACATTATCCATTCTGTCTGGATTATGTCGCACAGGCAAAGAGCTGAATTTTGAAATTGTATTTGGAAAGTATCTGACAATTAGTGACAGGTCTTACAGTTAAGAGGGCACTGAGTAGAATGCAAACCCTAACACTGTTATTAGGATTATTTAATCTCCCTTGATACTTTTTCCCTGTCTGGTTGATTCTTTAAAAGTACTTTGTCTTTGGTTTCCATCTCCCTGAGGACTTCAGGCCAAACTATACTCAACAACCTGCTGTGAAAACTTTACTCATATTTTGGTAGCTGTGACAAATTACACCACTGCACCTGAGAAAATCTTCAAAATTCTAAATCAATTAACAGCATTCTAAATAAAACAACTAAGTAATTTTTTTAAGGTCTGTTTGCCCTAACTCCCAATGCTAAAAGATCCTTTTAAACAAAATCCTAGGATCTGGATCTGCATCTTGCACAAGAACTAATTTGTTCTTCATCGAGCCAAACTCTGTGAGACCCAAATATTTGCTGAAATCTTTCAACTAGTTTTGAGAGATATCGTTTACAGACAGACTAACAAACCAGTTAAAAATATTACCTGCTCCCACTTTGCGTATCATTAAGAGGATGCCCCAAAACACTTGACTGTATTCCTCTTAGTGTATTACAAAGGAACGAAGGGTCACATGTTCCAAGAGAATGTCAATAGTAGCAGCAATACTGTCAGCCTGGAATGAGATCTTTCTCTGGAATCCTGCGTATGTTATCAGCCCATCCCCTCAGTGAGACAATTTTAAGAATTCCAGGAATTTTCACTATAGCCAGATTTCCTATTTGAGTGAAAGAAAATTACTAAATTAAAACTTATCAACTGCAGCCAGATTATTTCATACTGATAACTGAGATAAATATTACCTCAACTAAATTCCTACAAGACCTAGCTATGCTACTAAAGGCTTTACATAAACCCCCAAACACTGAACTATAATTACTTGGAAGCATGTTTATGCTGTTTGGCTATATGTTTGCCTTGAGCAATAGATGACCAAGAACAACATGTGTGCATCGTTTGGATAGAATAATGATATTGCACTGGATTTTTCCTGTGAGCTTCTGAATCCCTCTCTCTGTCTCAAATAAGGATCAAAAGCCTGCAACATGTAGAGAAATAATAACTTGGTGCATAGTTCCTTGGAATAGCCAAATGATGATGAGGACAGGCTCATCCAATTCTGGGCAACATGCACAATAGCAGCCAAAGATCATTTGAACCATAAACCTGGTCAATAAGATTTTGAATTCTACATTCTCATCTACCCTGATAACCTTTATTTTCTTGCCTAATAGTAATCTACAGTTCATTCTGCTAAAACGTGTATTTCAATAATGTGGATTCGCTGTAACAATAATGAATTGGGACACTGTTTCTAAAGCATGAACTTCAAATGTGTGTTGGCTGTAACGCCATTACATCACCAACACTTTAAGCACTGTTTCTAACGTACGATTTTTTTAATATAATGCAGGGTTGCACAAGAACACATCATTGTGTCATAGGAGAACTACCTGTATCTACCTCTGTTTAAAAATTGTCAATGACCCTACTTTCACCAACTTCTGAAGCAGAGTTCCAAAGTTGGATAACCCTCTAAAAGGAAGCAAAATCTCAGCTCTGTCCTAAAGAACAACCCTTGGTTTTAAAACAGTACTCTTGAATCCTGGATTCACCCAGAAGAGGAAAATCCAGGCTATTCAGGACTTCATGCACTTACATCAAGTCACTATTCCTTCTTCTAGACTCTAATTGAAATGAGTCAAGCTTGTGTTCACAAGACAATCCATGCAATCCAGTTATCAATCTGGTAAACATCATCTGAACCACCTTCAATGCATTTGCATCCATCTTTGAGATTAAAAGTGCATAAGTATTTGAGTTGTGGTCTTGCCACTATCCTGTTTAACTGAAGCATTACATTCTTATATGTTCAATTCTGCTCATAATACGGTTTGCTGCCTTATGTGCTGATCTGCATTCTAACTTTTTCTGGAACATTGTGTGCAATTCTGGTCTCCTTCCTATCGGAAAGATGTTGTGAAACTTGAAAGGGTTCAGAAAAGATTTACAAGGATGTTGCCAGGGTTGGAGGATTTGAGCTATAGGGAGAGGCTGAACAGGCTGTGGCTGTTTTCCCTGGAGCACCGGAGGCTGAGGGGTGACCTTATAGAGGTTTACACAATTAAGAGGGGCATGGATAGGGTAAATAAGCAAAGTCTTTTCCCTGGGGTCGGGGAGTCCAGAACTAGAGGGCATAGGTTTAGGGTGAGAGGGGAAAGATATAAGAGATCTGAGGGGCAACTCTTTCACGCAGAGGGTGTTACATGTATGGAATGAGCTGAGGAAGTGGTGGAGGCTTGTACAATTGCAACATTTAAGAGGCATCTGGATGGGTATATGAATAGGAAGAGTTTTCAGGGATATGGGCCGGATACTGGCAGGTGAGACTAGTTTGGGTTGGGATATCTGGTTGGCATGGACGGGTTGGACCGAAGGGTCTGTTTCCATGCTGTACATCTCTATGACTCTATGACTCATGTACTAGAACATTTAAATCCCTCTGCCCCTTCTAATTCTACAGTCATTCTCTATTTGAGTAACTGCTCTTTATTCCTGCCAAGGTGAACAATTTCACATTTTCCCACGTTCATGCAGATTTTCATCCATTTAAGTGATCTATATCCATCTGTAATAGAATTGTAGAGAAGTGCAGCATGGAAACAGACCCTTCGGTCCAACTTGTCCATGCTGACCAGATATCAACCCAATCCAGTTCCACTTGCCAGCACCTGGCCCATATCCCTCCAAACCCTTCCTATTCAGATACCCATCCAAATGCCTTTTAAATGTTGCAATTGTACCAGCCTCCATCACTTCCTCTGACAGTTCATTCCATATACGTACCACCCCCTGCGTGAAAAAGTTGCCCCTTAGGTCTCTTTTATATCTTTCCCCTCTCACCCTAAACCTATGCCCTCAAGTATTGGACTATTTCCCCCCCACCCCCACCCCAGGAAAAAGACTTTGTCTGTTTATCTTATCCATGCCCCTCATGATTTCATAAACCTCTATAAGGTCACCCCTCAGCCTCCAACACTTCAGGGAAAACAGCCTATTCGGCCTCTCCCTATAGCTCAAATTTTCCAACCTGGCAACATCCTTGTATATCTTTTCTGAACCCTTTCAAGTTTCACAACATCTTTCCGATAGGAAGGAGACCAGAATTGCACGCAATATTCCAACAGTGGCCGAACCAATGTCCTGTACAGCCATAACATGACCTCCCAATTCATATACTCAATGCTCTGACCAATAAAGGAAAGCACACCAAACGCATCTTTCACTATCCTATCTACCTGTGACTCCATTTTCAAGTAGCTATGAACCTGCACTCCAAGGTCTCTTTGTTCAGCAACACTCCCTAGGACCTTTGCATTAAGTGTATAAGTCCTGCTAAGATTTGCTTTCCCAAAATGCACCACCTCGCATTTATCTAAATTAAAGTCCATCTGCCATTTCTCAATCCATTGGTCCATCTGATCAAGATCCCATTGTAATCTGAGGTAACCTTCTTCGCTGTTCACTACACCTCCAATTTTGGTGTCATCTGCAAACTTACTAACTATACCTCTTATGCTCACATCCAAGTCATGTATATAAATGATGAAAAGTAGTGGACCTTAAGACTTCACAACTTGCTTGTTTATCTATTGTTGTGTCAGATACAAATTTAGCTACCATGCTTTCAGTCCCTTCATCTAAGTCATTGATGTAAATTTGTAGAATATTTAGGTCCCTGCAGACCTTTTCAGGATTTGTCACATTCTGCCAGTCAGACATTTGGATGCATGCTCTGTTTTCTGCCACCCAATCAATCATGTAAACATGCAAACCATGTGTACCATGTATACCATGTGCTTTTATTATTCTTGGGGCTCTTTGACCTTCTTGAAATCCAAGTGCTGCATGCCTGCAGTCTTTCCATTTATCTATAGTTTTGTTGATAACTCATTCATGACCCATATATTGGTGAAATTATCAATTGTTAAATATATCGTTGGAACTACAAACCTTTGAGGTTAAAGCGAGCTTGATGAAATTCTTTAGGCTTGCCAAATTGTTTGTTACTCCAAATAAATCCAACAAATTAGTTAAAAATGAGTTCCCTTTTATGAAACCATGCTGACTCTTTGCAATTACCTTGAATTTTGTTTTCAAATTACCCAACTATAACTCTTTAATGATCAGTTATAACACTTTTCTCAACTGATGTTGAGTTAACTGGGTTATAATTTCCTGCTTTCTTTTTGCCTACAGGGTTATATTTGTTAGGGTTATGAGCCAAGTTCTGGCAAATGGGACAAGATTAGGTTAAGATATCTGGTCAGCATGAACAAGTCAGACCGCATGAACAAGTCAGACCGAATGGTCTGTTTCTGTGCTGTACATCTCTATGACTCTGACATAATACAAAATCTAATATAATCTGTTCTCTGATTCTTAGAACAACATAGTCTAGAATCAATCTCAAAAGCATTGAGTTCTCCATCCAGGCTACTATTGCCAATGTTTTTTTGCCAGTTTATATGTAAATTTAAAGTCACCCATGATATTGTCATCTCTTTTCCATAAGCACCCAATTATTTTTACTGTGCTCTTCATCTTACATTCATGATTACTTTTAGGGGCTGTAGACCACTCTCACGAGTGACTACTTTTCCCTACCATTCCTCATCTCCATCCAAACTGATTCTACTTCCTGATTTCCTGAATGGAAATCATCTCTAACTATAGCATAAATGCTATCCTTGATTTAACAGCGTTATCCTGAACCTATACCGAACTTCCTACGCTTCCTGAATATCCTATTTCCCTAAATATTCAGAACTCAATTCTTGTCACCCTTTAGACACATCTCTGCTTTGGCTATCTGATTATATTTACCGATTTCAATATGTGCCATCAAGTTGTTTACTTTAGGAATGCTACATGCTTTCAAATACAGAGCTTTTGTATTGTCTTTGTTATTTTTTACTAGATTTTAGTCATAATTTTTGGTCCATTTGTTGGTTTCTCTTTTTCTTTGTCCCTTCCTGCCATTGTGTACCAGCTTTTCCCATATTACTATATTCCTGTCTTGGATTGTCTTTGATATACTATGTCTTTCACATCTGATGCTTCAACTCCACTAGCTAGTTTGAAATCTTTTCTACTTGCCCAGTTATGCAGTTCACAAGAATATGCTCCCATCACATTTTGTGTGTTGAGTATCCCAAAGATATAGCCCACCCTTTACTGGAAATAAAGGCACCTACTCCAACATTTTTTATTTTAAAATGCATCTGGACAGGCAGATGAAGGCTCCATGTCTGTCCACCAACAGGAGATCACCTGGAGTAGGAATACTAGCTTCTGCTACCTGAGGGTTTTATCGTCATCTGTTAAACAAAGAGTCTTAGCCACTTTCATCACACCTTTTTTGAGCAGAAATTGTTTCAACTGCCTGGTGTGGTCTTTATGCTGGAAATATTTCTCCCCATAACTAATCCTTGAAGGTGTTGATGGATATTACCTATCACATGGAAGACATCCTCCTCCTGTGGCTCTATGGTGTTGGAACACTGTTGTCGTTTAAGGGTCATACTCCGGTGTCTGCAGGGTACTGACCAAACTGTCCACCATAAACGTGTCTTTACTAGACTTTCATCCACTTCCTGGATAACACAGTGGATGGATCGGAATTATTTTGGATCCTCATAAGGCAGCAGCCATTTAGAATATCCAACCTCCACAGATTTAATTCCAGTGATTCTTGGGCATAATTCAGACAGCAGTGCTGTGCAATGATCTCACAGAAAACTCTTGCAGTCATAGCGCTTCTAAGTAATTCTGATTATGGTCTCAGATTTGATATTCAGTTGGCCACAAGCGTTTAGATTAGATTAGATTAGATTACATTACAGTGTGGAAACAGGCCCTTCGGCCCAACAAGTCCACACCGACCCGCCGAAGCGAAACCCACCCATACCCCTACATTTACCCCTTACCTAACACTACGGGCAATTTAGCATGGCCAATTCACCTGACCCTGCACATCTTTTGGACTGTGGGAGGAAACCGGAGCACCCGGAGGAAACCCACGCAGACATGGGGAGAACGTGCAAACTCCACACAGCCAGTCGCCTGAGGCGGGAATTGAACCCGGGTCTCAGGCGCTGTGAAGCAGCAGTGCTAACCACTGTGCCACCGTGCTGCCCACAACCCTCGTGAATATAAGTCAGCTTGAGAAGATCCAATCAGAATATAATTTTCACTGATGCCCTTTAAAAATGCCTCTGAACATGTCCAGAGCACTGTTTATATCATGTCCCACAGCCATGTAAAACAAACTAAATACTGCGATATTTCTCATGATCAGAAATCTGTCCTAGGGTTTATTTTCTGCTCAATTCCAGCTTTCACACCAGATCAGGAATGTGGAGGAAACAGACACTGAGCTCGATTTTGGGAATATTGCCCCAGTGGTTTCCCTTTTTATACTGCCTTTCCAGATTTTTGTCAATATTTTGAGGATTGCATATGCCTCACCTTGATGCAATGACCCTGGGAAGCAGATGTATCTCATTTGCATTTGGGGGGGCATTCTCTATTGCTGACAGCAGAGCCACATAGTATTCTGTAAATGGAGAGCACAGGCCTGCAGACATTTCAAACACCATTGCAGCCATTGTCTCTAATTGTCTTAGTGCATTTTTCACAAAATTGGAACCATCATGGGAATGCCTGAGGATGTATCTTTTCGGCTTCCATGGAAATGTCTTCCTTTAATTATTGACTAACAATCCCAATGGACAGAAGTCAAACAGCTCGAGGACTCCACATCTGCAGTATTTGTTGCCAGCCTCACATCTATTTTGCCAATCATGATGTTCTCTCTGATAATGGTCCACAATTTGCCAATTACCTTTTTTAAGCACTTTGCCCAGCCATATGGATTATGTCACATCAACAGCAAACCTCAGTGTCCGTAAACCAATAGGGAGATGGTGAGAGGAGTCTGCACAATCAAGGCCCTACCCAAGACGAATGAGTATGAGGGTTTGACTGTTCGCAATTACTGTTCCTCAGCTGTCCCATGCCAGAACTCTGACTCAATCTCTTTTACTTTTCACCATTCAGTCACGATGGTTAGACAACTCCAATGGTGCCTCTTGCTATGTAATTTCCTCTACCCCCCCCCCCCCCCCCCCCCAGGCCTCCTGATACATTCTGTCAAGAAGAAAAGAGCAAGCTGTGAGTTGCTTGGTTAAATTGCCAGGGCACCTCTCCCTTGGAGCAGCTCTGCTGTTTCTAGCAAATTTGAAGAATGGTGACATTGATAGTGAGAGAAGCGTTAACACTTGAACTACAATAATGATTTAAAGGAATAATAATACAGAATGGACATTATGATGTTAAATGGATTGTTTAAGCTGTGAAGATATACTTTTAAATGAACAAACTATTTAAGAATCTGCAATTGTTCCCACAGGACAAGTCCTAATGGAAATTTCTGAAGTACACAAGAAAATCAACATGGATATGGAAGACAATGTAAGTACATTTTTAGTTTTGCAAACTTTAAAATAGCTTTAAATGTTTTACTTTTGTCTTGCAACTGAAACTTCAAGATTATTATATTTTCATAAGTTAAACTGACAGTCTGGTTGTTCATGACATCTTTTCTCTTTGTTCCTGATCTTATTAATTATTTAGTAGATGCAAGGTATTTACCAAGCATTTAGAAAAAGTAGATTGATTGATTTTAAGCTACTAATAGACCTTTTGATGTCCTGTTCTGAAGAGATGTCAAAAGATCCTAGAAACTCCGAGTAGAAGGGAATTAATTTGATTTAGTCACCATGGAAGTTTAATATTCGTTTTGAGAATCTCCAATAATGCTATTGGGAAATTTTCACTTTAGTTTTTGCCGAGAACCATTTTAGAAATTTTATATATCCCCTCCTCCTGCCCAATCATTAGCTCAAAAATCAATGACTGGACTTGAGGGACTGTTTTATTGAGAGAAACTATTTTGTCCCTATTAAATTACTCAACCCAATATCGATGAGAAAACCAATCTCATCTCATTAAATTTCTTTTTCTCAATCTTCAAGTTTAGGAAATTTCACAAAGATATCATCAGTGAATTGGAGAAAAAAACTGATCAAGATGTGAAATACATGAATGTAAGTATCTAATGTTTTGATTCTATGACTGACTAAGTCAGAATTACAATTGATGATTGTACTTCTGTAAC
Source organism: Chiloscyllium plagiosum (assembly GCF_037043375.1). Taxonomy (NCBI): domain Eukaryota; kingdom Metazoa; phylum Chordata; class Chondrichthyes; order Orectolobiformes; family Hemiscylliidae; genus Chiloscyllium; species Chiloscyllium plagiosum. The sequence goes on along the minus strand of NW_028270158.1, from coordinate 45,503,042 downwards.
AAGATACAAATGTAACCTCCATAGTTCAGGGAAAAAAATTCAACTTCCACAAGTACTGAATCTCCATTCCATCCTGTAGAGAGGTTATAATTTTAAAGACCTGATACATAAACATTTCCTGTTCTTACAAATGGCTACATTACGTTGTCCTGCATTGTGTTCCAACTTGCATGCAAATTGACTTGTGAACAAACTCCAGAACAGAACACTTTCACAATCCAGGGACTGTTTGTGTATCTAAAACAGATACAGCTGTGTAAGATAGCTTTGCAAAAGCACTTTTTACTTCTGTTAAAATAAATGCAGCGAACATTTGTGGATTTTGATCAATCAGTATTATAGGGCAAGTATGAAACTTTTATGCCTAAACTTCTCAGTTTCAGAAGCCAGTTTCTTATTTTTCTTAAGGCATTTGAACTGTAAGGAGAACTGAAATGCCAAATAAAAGCACTTTATATGTAATAGATACGTAAACCCTTGCCAGCACTCTTGTCTTAGATTAAGACCATAAGGCCACAAGATCATAAGACATAGGAGCAAAAATTAGGCCAAACAGTCCATCAAGTCTGCTCTGCCATTCCATCATGGCTGATAAGTTTCTCAACCCCTTTCTCCCATAACACTTGATCCTTTGATACTCAAGGACCTATCTATCTTGGTCTTAAATATACTCAATGGCTGCATCCACAGCCTTCTGTAGCAATGAACTCCATAGATTCACCACTCTCCGGCTGAACACGTTTCTCCTTATCTCTGTGCTAAAAGTTCTTCCCTTTACTCTAATGTTATGCCCTTTGGTACCAATCTCTTCTACCAATGGAAACATCTTCTCAACATCTACACTATCCAGGCCGTTCAGTATTCTGTATGTTTCAATTAGATCCCCCCTCATCCTTCTAAACGCCATTAATTATCAACCCAGAGTCCTCAAATGTCCCTCTAAAGTTAAGCTTTTCATTGTCTTGAACCTCCCATGAACACACTTCAGGGCCAGTACATCCTTCCTAAGATTAAGGAAAACTATGCGCAGTATATATGGCAATACTTCAAATGTGGTCTGTCTAGAGCCTTAAAGCTTCAGAAGTACATTCCTGCTTTTATATTCAAGTCCTCTCAAAATAAATGCCATCATTGCATTTGCCTTCCTAACTACTGACTCAATCTGCAAGTTTACCTTGAGAGTATCCTGGACGAGAACTCCCAAGTCTCTTTGCACTTCAGACTTCTGAATTTTCTCCCCAGTTAGAAAATATCCATGCCTCTATTCTTCCTACCAATGTGCATGATCTCACACTTTCCCACATTGTACTCCCTCTGCCACATATTTGACCACTCCCCTAACCTGTCCAAATCTTTCTGCAGCTTCCCCGCTTCCTCAATGCTACCTGTCCCACTATCTACCTTTGCATCATCTGCAAACTTACCTGGAATGCTTTTGCTTCCTTCTTCTAGGTTGTTAATGTATAAAGTGAAATGTTGGATCCCAACACTGAGCCTTGTGGAACACCATTTGTCATTGGCTGCCACCCTGAGAAGGACCCTTTTATCCCCACTCTCTGCTTTCTGTCAGACAGGCAAGCTTCTATTCCTGTAACACCCTGCCTCTGACACCATGGGCCCATATCTTACTCAGTAGCCTCCTGTGCAGCACCTTGTCAAAGACCTTCTTGCAGGCAGATAACATCCATTGTCTCTTCTTGGTCTATCTTGCTTGATACTTCCTCAAAGAATTCTAGCAGATTTGTCAGGCATGACTTCTTCTTGATGAAACATTGCTGATTTTGCCCTGTTTTACCATAAACTTCCTCCTTTAACCAAAAATGAAGGTCTATTCCAAGATCAGAGGAATGCCAATTAGTTTAGTTTTCACAGATTCTGTATTAATACTTTAAACACAGCTGTCATTTATGTATACTCTTTGGAATGGCCAAATGTCCCAAGGGACTTTTCAGAAACTTCATAAAGCAAAATTCGATGCTGAGGTGCATACAAAGATATTAGGGCAAATAGCCAAAAGAGAATGGTCACAATAGTAGTTCTTAAGAGTATCTGAAAAAAGAAAAGAAACATAAAGGGGTTTGGGGAAATTCAGGGTTCCACAACTTATTGCCTTAGCAACTGAAGGGATGGCTGCCATTTGTAAAATCCGAGCTGGAGGTGTGCAAATGTGTAAAGGTTTAGAACTGGAGTGGAAAAAAGGTAGTAAAGAGATAGGGAGGGCAAGGCCATAAAGCGACTTGAAAATTGGTTTCTAGGTTTCAAAATTGCAACATTACTTAACTAGAAGCGAATACAGTGATTTGGTGAGGACAGGAGTGATAGATGAGTGGGACTTGTGGTGCAAATTTAATTTTGAAAAATCGGAGTAATGAAGACTAAAAATGCATATTCGGCATTTCTATCAGGGAGAAACTAATGCTTATTTGAATTTCAACAGGTTTGTCAATTATTCATAGATTTGAACACCTTTAAATACTTCAACCAGGCACAATATTCAGCTATTATTCTTGTCAATTGGAGATTTTTGGAGTGTAAAAAACTGCAGATTGATTCAATTGATACAATTTTCCTTGCAGGCAACTCTTAAAAAGTACCAAACAGAACATAGAACTAAACTGGATTCTCTTGAGAAATCACAAGCAGAACTTAAAAAACTTCGAAGGAAAAGTCAAGGAACAAAAAATGCATACAAATATGAAAATAAGGAAATGGAGGTAGGTATTAGCTGCTTATTATGTGTGTAAATTAGCTTAATTCCTATCCCATTGCAGTCAATGTTCTCTTTAACATTGAGTCTGATCTGTGAACCCTTCTACATGGAATCTGTGGTGCAAAGCATACTTATTTGGAGCATGGAATGCTCTCTTTAAATAATTGAGATCTTTACTGCAGTGCCTTTCCCATATGTCTCTTTGAAAATATCATGCATTTCATATTGAGCAGGGGAAATAATGTGAACGTGACCTAAGACATACTTAAATTCAACTTGACAGAATCCGAGTTGACCACGTGTTGAAAAGAAACTGTAGGCATTAGAATATGGCTGATCTATTTAAGATAAAACATGAAGTAAAAAGAACACTGTATATATTTTAAGTAACTATTGAAGAATGTGCCAGTATTTCTAATACACAGAAAGAAAGGATGTAGATTTTGTATTGTAATGGTACAGTGAAATCTTCTTGCTGATAGTTTCTGGTTTTACAAATAACAATTACAGTTATAGTTTATTGTAATCTGTTTGGATGTAATCACTTTTTAGTGACAACGTTCCTAATTTGAAAGATAGCTGTCTGAATTGTAACATGAAGTAAAATAATTGAAATCTGGAATTTTAAAAAATTAATTAAAAATATTGTAGTCAGGCAGCATCTAAAAAGGGAGGAAGGTGTGTATCTTAACATTTCTGGTTAGTGATCTTTTGTTATAACCTGATCATTCATGATTATGTTGAATGATGGACCATACCTGAGGATTAGAATGGTTGCACATGTTCCATAAACTTGGAACGTTAACCCATCTTCTTCCTTCTAAAGGCGCTGTTTGATGTACTGAACATTTCTATCATTGTTTTTATTTCATTTGAAATAGTGTTCATCTGTACAATCTAGCCCTTAAAAATGCAATAACATGCTTCATTGCTGTTTTTTATTCCTCAGTGCATAACTGAACATAAACATAGAATATTACAGCGCAGTACAGGCCCTTCAGTTCTCGATGTTGCGCCGACCTGTGAAACCCATCTAACCCACACTATTTCATGTTCATCCATATGACTATCCAATGACCATTTAAATGCCCTTAAAGTTTGCAAGTCTACTACTGTTGCAGGCAGACCGTTCCATGCCCCTACTACTGAGTAAAGAAACTACCTCTGACATCTGTCCTATATCTATTACCCCTTAATTTAAAGCTATATCCCCTCATGCTAGCCATCACCATTCGAGGAAAAAGGCTCTCACTGTCTACTTTATCTAACCCTCTGATTATCGTATATGCCTCAACTAAGTCGCCTCTCAACCTTCTTGTCTAATGAAAACAGCCTCAGTTCCCTCAGCCTTTCCTCATAAGACCTTCCCTCCATACCAGGCAACATCCTAGTAGATCTCCTCTGAACCCTTTCCAAAGCTTCCACATCCTTCCAATAATGCGGTGACCAAAAATGTACGCAATACTCCAAGTGCAGCTGCACCAGAGTTTAATACAGCTGCAAAATGACTCATGGCTCTGAAACTGAATCCCTCTCCTAATAAAAGCTAACACACCGTATGCCGCCTTAACAACCCTATCAACCTGGGTGGCAACTTTCAAGGATCTATATACATGGACACTGAGATCTCTCTGTTCATCTACGCTACGAAGAATCTTAGCATTAGCCCAGTAAACTTTATTCTTGTTGCTCCTTCCAAAGTGAATCACCTCATACTTTTCCACATTAAACTTCATTTGCCACCTCTCAGACCAGCTGTGCAGCTTATCTATGTCCCTCTGTAACCTGCAACATCCACAACTCTACCAACCTTAGTGTCATCTGCAAATTTACTAACTCATCCGTCTACGCCCTCATTCAGGTCATTTTAAAAATGACAAACCGCAGTGACCCCAAAACAGATCCTTGCGTTACATCACTAGTAACTCAACTCCACGATGAACATGTCCCATCAACCACCACCCTCCGTTGTCTTCTTTCACCTAGCCACTTTCTAAGCCAAACTGTTAAATCACCTTCAATCCCATGTCTCCATATTATGTGGAATAGCCTACTGTGGAGAATCTAATCAAATGCCTTACTGAGATCCATACACACCAATCAAACGCTTTACCCTCATCCACATGTTTAGTCACCTCAAAGAACCCAGTAAGGTTTGTGAGGCACAACCTACCCTTCACAAAACCGTGTTGACTGTCCCTAATCAACTTACTCCTTTTCTAGATGATTATAAATTCTGTATCTTATAACCTTTTCCAACACTTTACCCACAACTGAAGGAAGGCTCTATAATTACCAGGGTTGTCTCTACTCTCCTTGAACAAGGGGACAACAGTTGCTATCCTCCAGTCTTCTTGCACTATTCATGTATAGAATGATGACACAAAGGTCAAAGCCAAAGGCTCTACAATCTCCTCCCTGGCTTCCCAGTGAATCAGAGGATAAATCCCATCCAGTCCAGGAGACTTATCTATTTGTACACTTCCTAAATTGCTAGCATTCTCACCCTGAGCCCCTGTCGCATTTTCATCCTGAGCTCCTGTGTGCACCTCAATCCCATCTAGTCCAGTAGCCTGTCTCTCAGTATTCTCCTTGACAACATCATTGGTATTCACACTGGAAAAAGATGAAAAGTATTAATTTAGCGCTGCTTTTATCTCCTATGACTCCTTGCACAAATCCCACTACTGGCTTTGATTGATTGCCCCTAATCTTACTCTAGTCATTCTTTTACTCCGATATACCTGTAGAAAGCCTTAAGATTTTCCTTGATCCTATCTGCCAACGACTTCTCATGTCCCCTCCTGGTTCTTCTTAACTCTCTCTTTACCTCTTTCCTGGCTAACTCAAGCACCCTAACTGAGCCTTCATGTCTCATCCTAACATAAGCCTCCTTTTTCCTCTTGACAAGAGCTTCAACCCTTAGTAAACCACAGCTCCCTAGCTCGACAACTTCCTCCCTGCCTGACAAGTACGTACCTACCAAGGACGTGCAATAGGTGTTCCTTGAATAAGCTCTGCATTTCAGTTGTGCCCATCCCCTGCAGTTTCCTCCCCCATCCTATGCATCCTAAATCTTGTTAATCGCATCATAATTGCCTTTTCTCCAGTTATACCTCTTTCCCTGCAGTGTATGCCCATCCCCTTCCATCACTAAACATTAATGAATTGTGGTCACTATCACCAGTGCTCACCTACCTCCAAATCTAACACCTGGCCGGGTTCATTACCCAGTACCAAATCCAATGTGGCCTCTTCCCCCTGTTGACCTGTCTACGTACTGTATCAGAAAACTCTCCTGCACACATTGAACAAAAACTGACCCATCTAAACTACTTGAACTATAGTATTCCCTGTCAATATTGAGGAAGTTTAATGTCCCCCATAACAACTACCTTGTCTCTCTCTCACTCCTATTGAAAATAATCTTAGTCCTTTCTTCTACATCTCTGGAACTATTCGGGGTGCTATAGAAAACTCTCCTTTCCTGCTTCTAACCTCAGCCCGTACCTCAGTAGACGAGTCCTCAAACATTCTTTCTGCCACCATAATGCCATACCTTTCCCTCTTTTACCATCTTCTCTGTTCTTGCTGAAATATCTAAATCCCGGAACCTGCAACAACCATTCATGTCCCTGCTCTTATTCATGTCTCCAAAATGGCCACAACATCGAAATCCCAGGTACCAACCCATGCTGCAAATTCACTCACCTTATTCTGGATTATCCTGGTGTTGCAGTAGACACACTTCAACTTCTTGCTTGCAAGTGCCCTGTTGAAACCTTATTTCTGACCTCACTGCTTTCAACCTCCTGTATACTGGAACTACAATTTAGGTTACCACATCCCCTGCTGAATTAGTTTAAATCCTCCTGAAGAGCATTAGCAAATTTCCCCTTGAATGTATTACTCTACCTTGATTATGTTTACTGCAGTTGAACTTGGATATTGTACTAATGTAATTTGCACATTAAAGACATGTTGAGGTTGTACAGGACATTGACAAGGCCTCTACTGAAATATTATGTTCAGTCTGGTCGCCCAGTTATAGGAAGGATTTTATTAAGCTGGAGAGGGTTCAAAAGAGATTTACCAGGATATTGCTGGATATGGAAAGTTATAAAGAAAGGCTAGATAGGCTAGAAATTCTTTCACTGGAGCATCAGAGGTTGAGAGGCAACCTTACACAAGTTTATAAAATATTGAGGTAGTTGTATTTTTCTTAGGATAGGGAATTTCAAGACCAGGGAGCACATTTTTAAGGTGAGAGGAGAGAGATTTAAAGAAGACATTGGCAAATTTTTTACTTGGGGTGGTTCATGTGTTGAATGAACTACCTGAGGAAGTAATGGATGTGGGTACTATTACAATGTGTAAAAGGCATTAGGATAAGTACATAAATAGGAAATGTTTGGAGTGATAGGGGCCAGAAGAAGGCAGGTGGAACTAGTTTAGTTTGGAATAATGTTTGGCATGGATTAGTTGGACCGAAGGGTCTGTTTCTGTGCTTTATGGCTTTCTGACTTGTGCTTGAGGATATCTATTAAGGTTTCTTTAATAGATTTAGTCTGTCTTCATAGTTAATTGGACTTCCTTCCTGGACTTGATGTAAGATCAATTTCATCAGAATGATGTATCTCCAAGTCTACTAGCTGATTGTAACTTTAACTATAAATTTGAACCCAGTTTATTTAGCCTATTGAAGAGATTTCCTGAATTCATTAGCTCGTGCTTTTTGCAGATGTGCAGGTACTGTTTTACCTGCCAGTTTCAGTTAAATTCCTTTTTTTGTTTGTGCATTTGTTTTTTTTTTGTTCATTTAATATAAAGGATGCTAGTGGTGGTATACTTTCTATTTCAAGCACCTAAAGCATTTCAGGTCAGGTACAGTTTGACTAGTTGTAAACTAAAGTTCTTTCCACGGCGCTGCATTTTCTTAAAATGTGATTATTGTGGGCAATAAAGTAAAATGCAAGAAACCAAAATACTCAGCAGAGATCAGAATCTAGCTTAAAGACAGGAAATAAATATCCCCTCCCAACATAATAATTAGACTCAAGTAAAATAAAGAAACCAAATTACTAAATATAGTTACCCATTGTGTAAGGTTTTTTTTCAGTTTTTTGGTTAAGTGTAACAGTCTTGCCAGAGACTGAAATAAGATTTCTAATCCTGAAAACAGGTTAACCATGCCAACAAAACTCAAATTTTAGGGGATCCCTTTTACCCTATTTCATACTCCTCACTCATCAATAAGCGTACATAAGGTCCAGGCAGCTAAGAACAGAATGGGCCCTGGAGGAATATTGGAAGATTAAATGAAGAATCAAGCGGACTAAAAGGGGTCATGAAATAGCTTTAACGAGCAGAATTAAGGAGAATTCCAAAGAAGCAAGCGGGTAAATAGAGAAAGGATTGGTCCACTAAAGGATAATGAAGGAAGCCTGTGTGTTGAACCTGAGAGAATGGGTGAGATTCTGAATGATTACTTTGCATCAATGTTCATTGAGGAGAGGAACATGATAAATGTTAAATTAGCGATAGAAGTTTGATTAGTCTGGATCACGTTGACATAAGTAGGGAAAATGTGTTGGGTAGGCTAGATATTAAGATGGACAAATCCCCAGGACCGGATGGGATCTATTGCAGGTTGCTGAGGGAGGCAAGAGAGGAAATAGCTGGGGCCCTGACACATATCTTTGTGGCATCCTTAAATACAGGTGAGGTGCCAGAGGACTGGAAGGTTGCTCATGTTGTCCCCCTGTACAAGAAGGGTAGCAGGGATATTCCTGGTAACTACAGACCAGTGAGCCTGACTTCAGTGGTAGGGAAGTTGCTGGAGAAGGTACTGAGGGATAGGATCTATTTATATTTAGAAAAGAATGGGCTTATCAGTGATAGGCAACATGGTTTTGTGTGGGGGAGATCGTGCCTTACCAACTTAAGAGTTCTTCGAGTAAGTGACCAAGTTGATAGATGAAGGAAGGGCTGTTGATGTCATATACATGGACTTTAGTAAGGCATTTGATAAGGTTCTAGAAGAAAGTGAGGACTGCAGATGCTGGAGATCAGAGCTGAAAATGTGTTGCTGGAAAAGCGCAGCAGGTCAGGCAGCATCCAAGGAGCAGGAGAATCGACGTTTCGGGCATGAGCCCTTCTTCAGGAATGAGGCATTTGATAAGGTTCCCCATGGTAAGCTAATAGAGAAAGTGAAGTCACATGGTGTGCAGGGTGTTCTCGCTAGATGGATAAAGAATTGTTTGAGCAACAGGAGACAGTAGTAGTTGAAGGGAGTTTCTCAAAATGGAGAAAGGTGATCAGTGGTGTTCCACAGGGAGCAATGCTGGGGCCACTGTTGTTTGTGATATACATAAATGATCTGGAAGAGGGCACTGTTGGTATGATCAGCAAGTTTAAAGATGACATGAAGATTAGTGGAGTAGCAGAAAGCATAAGGGACTGTCAAGGAATACAGGAGAATGTAGTTAGTTTGGAGAGTTGGGCGGAAAAGTGGCAGAAGGAGATCAGTCCAGACAAGTATGAGATGATGCATTTAGTCAAGTCTAATTCTAGAGCGAATTATTCAGTAAACAGAAGCGCCTTGGGAAAAGTTGAGCAGAGAAATCTGGAAGTGCAGGTCCATTGTACCCTGAAGGTTGCTGCACTGGTGGGTAGAGTAGTCAAGAAGGCACATGGTATGCTTGCCTTCATCGGACAGGGTATTGAGTATAAGAGCTGGCAGGTCATGTTAAAATTGTACAAGACGTTGGTTTGGCCGGATTTAGAATACTGTGTACAGTTCTAGTCACCACATTACTAAAAGAATGTGGACTCTTTGAAGAGGGTGCAGAGAAGGTTTACGAGGATGTTGCCTGGTATGGAAGGTGCTAGCTATGAAGAGAGGTTGAGTAGGTTAACTTAGTTTTCTTTGAAAAATGGAGATTGAGGGGTGACCTGTTGAGATTTACAAAATCATGAAGGGTGTAGACAGGGTAGACAGAGATAAGCATTTTCCCAGGGTGAAGGATTCACTAACGAGAGGTCAGGCTTTCAAGGTGAGAGGTGGAAAGTTTAAGGGGAGATACACGTGGCAAGTACTTTACACAGAGGGTGTTGGGCATCTGGAACGTGTTGCCAACAGAGGTGGTAGAGGCAGGCACGGTAGATTCATTTAAGATGCTCCTGGACAGATGTGAGAGTAGGTGGGGAGCAGAGGGATACAGATGCTTAGGAATTGGGTGACTGGTTTGGACAGTAGATTTTGATCGGCTCAGGCTTGGAGGGCCGAAGGGCCTGTTCCTGGGCTGTAAATTTTCTTTGTCCTTTGTTCTTTGTTCGTTCTTTAACTTTTTTAAAAAATCTGTACATTTCCTTAACCAGGCATTGCCTCAACCAGACTTGTATCCTTAAAGTGAGTCGCAGGAATCAGGAAAATTCCCAGCTTCTCACACTTGTCTGTGGGACTACTAACTTTATAAGTACGATTTTCATGCCAGGGGCTGAGTGTCTGAGCCTACCTGGGAAAGAGTTCAGTTATAGCCATGGTTGTGGGGGCAGAGGTGGATGTTTTAAAAGGCCAGCAGTTTAGAAGAAAAACATACCCTGCAGCCTTCACCTATTCCATTAACCATGCCCACAACCCCCTCCACACCCCAAAACCTATATGCCAACTTATGACCATTCTCCCACCCATCCCATTCTATCAGGTCCCTATGTCAGGATATGGCACTTTCACATCCATTCATAGAGTCACAGAGAAATACAGCACAGAAACAGACCCTTCGGTCCAACCCCATCCATGCTGACCAGATATCCCAACTCAATCTAGTCCCACTTGACAGCACCTGGCCCATATCCCTCCAAACCCTTCCTATTCATATACCCATCCAAATGCCTTTTAAATGTTGCAATTGTATCAGCCTCCACCACTTCCTCTGGCAGTCCTTTCCATATGCGTACTACTCTCTGCATGAAAAGGTTGCCCCTTAGGTCTCTTTTATACCTTTCCCCTCTCACCCTAAACCTATGCCCTCTGGTTCTGGACTCCCCCACCCCAGGGAAGAGATTTTGTCTATTTATCCTATCCATACCCCTCATGATTTTATAAACCTCTATAAGGTCACCCCTCAACCTCCGACGCATCAGGGAAAACTGCCCTAGCCCTAACCTCTCGCTATAGTTCAAATCCTCCAACCCTGGCAAAATCCTTGTGAATCTTTTCTGAACCCTTTCAAGTTTCACCACATCTTTCCGATAGGGCGGAGACCAGAATTGCACACAATATTCCAATAGTGGCCTAACCAATGTCCTGTACAACTATAACATGACCTCCAACCCTGTACTCAATACTTTGACCAATAAAGGAAAGCATACCAAACGCCGCCTTTGCTATCTACCTCGCCTATCTACCTGCAACTCCACTTTAAGGAGCTATGAACCTGCAATCCAAGGTACCTTTGTTCAGCAACACTCCTGAGATAAATGCACCATCTCGCATTTATCTAAATTAAACTCAATCTGCCACTTCTCAGCCCATTGGCCCATCTGATCAAGATTCCTTTGTAGTCTGAGGTAACCTTCTTTGCTGTTCACTATACCTCCAATTTTGGTGTCATCTGCAAATTTATTAACTACACCTCTTTTATGCTCACATCCAAATCATATTTATAAATGATGAAAAATAGTGGACCCAGCACCGATCTGTGTGGCACTCCACTGCTCACAGGCCTCCAGTCTGAAAAACAACCCTCCACCACCACCCTCTGTCATCTACCTTTGAGCCAGTTGTGTATCCAAATGGGTAGTTCTCCCTGTATTCCATGAGCTCTAACCTTGCTAACCAGTCTCCCATGGGGAACCATTCACTAACTATACAGTTTATAGAAGCAACAAACTCTGTAGTAGTAGTTGAATTTATATTAAAGAAAAACTCTCTATAACTGTTTCACTGTGTAAGGGAGGATAAAAACCCCACTATTCAAACCCTTTAAAGTTACCCAAGGCACTTGAAACCATCTAAGTCTGTATGGATAAACATTGTGAAATTGATAGCACAGATCAGATATCTATAGTTGTCAATTAAGCTGATAGTCGTGTTTCAAAAGAGAAATAGTTGTCTGGGTTTAGTCAAGGCAATCGAATGAAACTTCAAAGGTTCTGTTGAAATACCCATAACAAAACTGATTTGACATCTCACTGTCTGATTATCAAATTTATAGTGTTAACACAGGTTTAAGTGATTTTGGGTGTTGACACTCTAGAGGGTGCAGTTGGTTTGAGCATTAAGTGCAGTGAATGAAAGTTATTTTTTAAAAAAAAACTAAGCTGGAAGCTTTCCTATTTGATATTAGCGTTTGTTCAAGTGAGTTTTATGGCACCGAGTCCTCCATGACCTGAAGTGACTTTCCTTATGTGAACTTCAACTCTTTACCTCAATATTATGAGACCTTCGTAGCTTTTACTAAGGGAATTGCACAGCTGCAGAAGGGATGTGTTTGTCAATGCTGGGTTCATTTGAATTTCACGTATCGCATGTGACCAGCTGTACATCACTTTAGATGGTGAAAGCCAGGAACTGGCTCTCAAATGTGGACATTATTGCCAAACACTTGGCCCAAAGGAAAGAAAGTCCTCTTCACCGACAAGAGAGGGACCACTCGTGGGGACGGGAAGATGTCATTGTTTGGTAACCAACACAGTAACTCATGGACTAGATTAGATTAGATTACTTAGTGTGGAAACCGGCCCTTCGGCCCAACAAGTCCACACTGACCCTCCGGGGAGCAATCCACCCAGACCCATTCCCCTACTTTTAGCCCTTCACCTAACTCTAAGGGCAATTTAGCAAGGCCAATTCACCTAACCTGCACATTTTTGGTCTGTGGGAGGAAACCGGAGCACCCGGAGGAAACCCCCACAGACACGGGGAGAATGTGCAAACTCCACACAGACAGTTGCCTGAGGTGGGAATTGAACCCGGGTCTCTGGCACTGTGAGGCAACAGTGCTAACCATTGTGCCACCATGCCACTCCTGCCTTACCTAATCCTAATTCATTCTTAATCTGAAAAGCTTGTATGCATCATTGAGAAATAATTTCATCTTGTTATGGATCAGACCAAACCCCCTCAATATATTATTAAGATAGCCTAGACTCTGGAGTATTCTTGTTTTAAAGGCAAGTGCCAGGCATTGCATTCTGGAGGCAATTTGATCGGTCAAAATACCAGTCTTGAAGCAAAACATACTATTTATATTCTCTAGTTCAAATACAGTGAATAAAGAAGATATTTGAATAACTTTGAATTACTAAACAGTAATTTTTCCAATATAATAACATCCCATAAACACTCCCTTGGCAAATGTAAATTCAGTAAAATAGATTATCTCACATACAATTCTCCAGTACAAGAGAGAAAACATCAAGAGAAAACTGTGTGAGAGAGAGAGACAGTGAGTAGCAGGGAGAAACATACTGCAGCTTCCAAACCCAGTTTTAAGACCCCAGCAACAACTGTTACTGAAAGTTCTGGGGAAGCTTGTCCGCAATCATTTAGGCTGCTTCTATTGTTCCAACTACTTTTTTTAAAAAAAAACATAAGGCTTCTCAAGCTGCTTACTTTATTGGATACAAATACACAGCTTGGCACCTTTGTCTTAAAACATCACTTCAAAAAAAGGACAAAATACACTTCTTACCGCCGTAGTGTCGTCATAATCTCTTGTGTAGGTATTAGCAGCATCCAGCAAAGCTCCACCAGGAAGAGACCAATGTTGGTTGAACCTCCAGCTCTGAAGGGAAAAAAAATCCAGTGACTACCCAGAGGATGCATTGGCAAGGCATTTACCTATACCTTTCAACTTGGACTTTCACCTTAGTGGGTGCTCTTTCTAGATTTAGACTTGGGTGCACAATATGGCAAACACATCACTGCCATAATTCTGCAGCTCGTTGAGGAAGAAAGGTACCAGGTTTCTGACAGTGGGGACTGCAGGAAACCAGGCATTTGTTCAGCCTAGGCAGAAGACAATCCCTCCTTTTTAGCCATTAATGATTTTGTAAAACTGCAAGATAGGTAAAGGAATGTCGGACAAGTTTGTCAGAGGTACTTGTTAATTAGATCGAAAGATTGAGGAATCTAGGAGAAAGTGAGGAGTGCAGATGCTGGAGATAAGAGCTGAAAATGTGTTGCTGGAAAAGCGCAGCAGGTCAGGCAGCATCTAAGGAGCAGAAGAATCGACGTTTCGGGCATGAGCCCTTCTTCCTGAAGAAGGGCTCATGCCCGAAACGTCGATTCTCCTGCTCCTTGGATGCTGCCTGACCTGCTGCGCTTTTCCAGCAACACATTTTCAGCCCAGGATTGAGGAATCTGCCAATATTGTCAGTACAGTGCTGACTCTTGCATAGGTGCACCTTTCCGCCTCCATAGACAGTTTGGCAACTGCCTTGAGACCAATACACAGATCTGCACGTGTCACTGTAATTGTAAGTACTCCGCATAAATGGTGATGTGGGAACTCATCCTTTACTCTGAGGTAGGGTGGTGCCAGCAGGCACATCAACAGGGAGGACAAGTGACAGGCCCACTCAGGAGCTGCTGCTTGGAGCACTTTATGGAGGTGCCAGGGCCTATTACTCTATCATCACCACCACCGGCAACACACAGAGACCACCTAGATTTAATTAGTGGGAGACAGAGAAAGAACTAAACATACGGAGAGCGCATAGGTGACATTGTTGTAAATGATCTTCCATAGAGCCATACAGTATGTAAATGGAATCTTTTGGTCCAACCAGTCCATGCTGAACATATTCCCAAACTCAACTAGTTCCACCTGCCTGCTCCTAGCCCATATTCCTCCAAACTTTTCCTATTCATGTACTTATCCAAATGTCTTAAATATTGTAACTGTGCCCGTATCCACCACTTCCTCAGGAAGTTCATTCCACACATGAATCATCCTCTGTGTAAACAAAGAAAATTGCTCAAGTCTTTTTTTTTTAATCTTTCTCCTCTCACCTTAAAAATATGCCCATTCTTAAAATCCTCCTCATCGGGTTAATGATAGATATATTTTCCCTATCTATACCTGTCATTATTTTATAAGCCTCTAAGGTCACTTCTCAATGTCCTATGTTTCAGTGAAAAATGTCCCAGCCTTTCTTTAAAACTCAAACTGTCCCTACCTAGCAGCATTCTTCTAAATATCCTCTGAACCTTTTTTGTGTTGTGAGTTTGTTATTTGTTAAAATTTCAGCTATAATATTTTTACAGTTGGACCTGTTTAAGTCTCTCTCACGTAAGAGATGAATGTCCTCTTCTGACATTCCAAGGATGAAAGAGTTGTAATCATCAAGCATTGCTCGTCTCTAACAAGCAACCGGTGGCTTGACCGCAGAGGACTTTGGATTTCTAGGATCCTTTGAACTGTCATGTTGAGCTTAGCAGTCAAGACACTGCACTTTAATGTAGACAATACTGAGGCTAAACACTAAGTTCAGTCAATATCTTTTTAGCCTGACATGTAAGCATCATTCCACACTTTCACCTACTTTGTGAGAGAGAGAATGGAATCGATGATGATTCCACACATTTCTACAGGGAAGGTTTTTAGTTCTTTGTTCCCTTAAAGTTGATCAACACTGGCATTCAAGGCTAGGAGATGTACAATAGGCAACTCACTTGACCAGTGTGCTGTGGGGACTGGTCAGCTGAGGAAAGCTACACAAACACTGTCTCATGAAGATTCAGTACTATCCTAGAAGATGCTCAAGGATTAGGGCAACTAAGTAGTTTACACGCACTCTGAAATTTTGAAGTGTTGCCGATGATGGAAAGGCCCATCAGCCTGACATCTATTGTGAAGAACTTCACTATGCAACGCTCCCATATGATAGTCTAGTGGAAACCTTAACAGTTATTTAACTGTAACCCTATGTATTATCTCACTGTCACTGCTTTTCTTTTCCCTTTAACAGTCAGTATGTGATATTATGTATGCATATTATTAATGTGGGATCGTCCAAAGACATCAAGTGTACAATCTCGTAGATAGCTGAACACTTAATTAGCTACACTAAAGGAGAAAGTGAGGTCTGCAGATGCTGGAGATCAGAGCTGGAAATGTGTTGCTGGAAAAGCGCAGCAGGTCAGGCAGCATCCAGGGAACAGGAGAATCGACGTTTCGGGCATAAGCCCTTCTTCAGGAATGAGGAAAGTTTGTCCAGCAGGCTAAGATAAAAGGTAGGGAGGAGGGACTTGGGGGAGGGGCGTCGGAAATGTGATAGGTGGAAAGAGGTCAAGGTGAGGGTGATAGGTCAGACTGGGGTGGGGGCGGAGAGGTCGGGAAGAAGATTGCAGGTTAGGAAGGCGGTGCTGAATTCGATGGATTTGACTGAGACAGGGTGGGGGGAGGGGAAATGAGGAAACTGGTGAAATCCGAGTTCATCCCTTGTGGTTGGAGGGTTCCTAGGCGGAAGATGAGGCGTTCTTCCTCCAACCGTCGTTTTGTTGTGGTCTGACGATGGAGGAGTCCAAAGACCTGCATATCCTTGGTGGAGTGGGAGGGGGAATTGAAATGTTGAGCCACAGGGTGGTTGGGTTGGTTGGTCCGGGTGTCCCAGAGGTGTTCTCTGAAACGCTCCGCAAGTAGCCGGCCTGTCTCCCCAATATAGAGGAGGCCACATCAGGTGCAGAGGATGCAATAGATGATCTGTGTGGAGGTGCAGGTGAATCTGTGGTGGATATGGAAGTTTCCTTTGGGGCCTTGGAGGGAGGTGAGGGCGCAAGTCTTGTGCAAGACTTACGCCCACACCTCCCCCCTCACCTCCCTCCAAGGCCCCAAAGGAAACTTCCATATCCGCCACAGATTCATCTGCACCTCCACACAGATCATCTATTGCATCCTCTGCACCCGATGTGGCCTCCTCTATATTGGGGAGACAGGCCACCTATCACATTTCCGACGCCCCTCCCCCAAGTCCCTCCTCCCTACCTTTTATCTTAGCCTGCTGGACAAACTTTCCTCATTCCTGAAGAAGGGCTTATGCCTGAAACGTCGATTCTCCTGTTCCCTGGATGCTGCCTGACCTGCTGCGCTTTTCCAGCAACACATTTCCAGCTAGCTACACTAAAGGTCAAGCACTTAGCGGAGGATGCTCGCCCAATTACCCACAAAATGTTAAACAATGTTGGAACCTCATTCATTCATCCTGGAAATAGGTTTTACTTAGTTCTCTCTGGCTTCTGGTTGTGTGATATGTTTCTCTGTCATGTTGTCTTAAATAGCCTTCTTGATCAATGGACTGATCCTCCGTCTCATCTTCATCCTCCCAAAAATTGCTGTCATTTTTCATTTTGTTTGCATCCAGGACATGTCTATTTTGTGAAGGGCATAACACAATGAATCATAGAATCCCTACAATGTGGAAGTCGGCCATTTGGCCCATCAGGTCCACACCAACTCTCCAAAGTGCATCCCACCCAGACCTACACTCCATACCCTATTCCTGTAACCCTGCGTTTGCCATGGCCAAACCACCTAACCTACACATACCTGGGCACTATGGGCAATTTAGCATGCCCAAGCCGCCAGAGTTGTACAACTTTGGACTGTGGGAGAAAACCAGGAGCACCCAAATGAAACCCATGCACACGTGGGGAGGATGTCTGTGTGGAGTTTGCATTATCACCCAAGGGTGGAATTGAAACCCAGATTCTGAGCACTATGACATAGTAGTGCTAACATGATGGAGGATATCCTTTCAGGACTATACTCCAAGTCTCTGCCAGTGTAATCTGCGTATCTAAACTTCACTCAGGGAGGTCTATGGATTATCCATTACAGCTCTGGTGGAAGCATGAGAAGCTTAGTACCTTCGTCTGTCTCAGTCTGAGGGTTTCATAAAGTCATTATGATCCTTGTTTGGATAAGGTATCCTGTCCCTCATGAACTATTCCTATATGGGCCAAGGGTCTTCAAAGGAGGGCACTGTCATTGCTATATGTGTTCAGTCTTTAGCATTCTACATCTGGGATAAAGTAATAACGGTGAAGAATATCAATAATTCTCCTCAATGTGAAGAGCTGTGACTCTGGAAAATTTGGCATCAGCAACATCACAGATGCGTTTAGAGAATGAGAGTTGGGACACGCCACATAGAGCCTTGACTGTTCCCTGAAATGAATAGCTAGTGCATAAAAATTAATGCAGCTGTGATCTTGAGGGTCATGAGGTGGAGTTTCTACCCAGTCCTTCTGAAGGCAAGTCTTCCTTCAGCAGATGCCTCACTTTAGACAGGACATTCTTAATTGGCACCTGTGCTGTCTTTCAAATAGTTGAAGAAAATGACACTGAAGCTTGTATTATCATCTTTCACCATTGTTTCTTTCGATGTTCACCAGCCACTTCTGCCTCTGGAAGCTGCAGAGAAGTTGCTGATGATTGCTACGTTTGCTGTTGAAGCAGTATGCTAAATCCTTGTTACCCACAGGGAGCAGGGGCACATATCTCCTGCAGATAACAGAAAATACAAATGCCGCTATAATGGAAATCCCTTATCTATTGCAAAGGATCACAAAATCTATCAGGGCAATCAGTAGGAAAAAAAATTGGGTCAGGGTTAACCTTGCAAGTATGCAGATCCAGTATTGAATCAGCAGAAACCAAAAGAATGTAATAACTTCCTCTTGTGTCCTCTTCAGAACAGCATCAAGGTCAGATTGATTCCATGTGAAATCCATTAGCTGATGGTCTGTGGGGAGTGTGAGAAAGATTATGCAATTTATTGTAGGTGCTCCTGAGTCCTCATCCGTAGACTGAGGATTATTAACTGAATGAAGAGGGAAGTTAGACAAAATGTTTTACAAAGAAGTTAGCAATATGAATAATGCATCACTCACTCTACTTGTAGAGTGACCATTGCTATAAATTGCTGAATAGCCTCTTTTTTCTCTCTCCAGTAAAATATAATTCCTTTGAATATAAATGTCAACTCCTCTCAAATGTTTGTCTGGTATAGTTCTGGTTTGTTATGTATGGAGAATTCAGAAAATAGAAATGTCCTGTGGAGGAACTAGTAATAACTTGAGTGTATACATGGTTCGGGGTTAGGAAACAGAAGATAGTGATGAATGAATGCTTTTTGAACTGGAGACAGTATGCAGTGGAATATCCCAGGGGTTCATACTAGGACTGTTTCTGTTACTGTTATTTAGAAATACCAGGCTTTGTACTTAGGAGGTACAAATGCAAAGTTTGCAAATGATCACAAACTTGAGAGTACTATAAAAAGAATCAGTATAATGGCAGGGTTCAGACTGGTAAAATGGGCAAATGCAATGTGAAATATTAAAGTTCAGATGAAAAAAAAAAGTGGCACTTTTTTTTAAACCTAATTTTTTATTTTGAGGGGGATGCAAGATAGGGAGACTAGGTGCATGTTCACAATTGCCTTAAAGATGGGCACACACATTAGTGATATCTTTGAGAATTCACATAAATACTTCATAAATAGGGCCATCAAATACAAAAACAAGGTAGTCACACTGAATCTTTACAAGTCACTGTTTCAGCTGGAATATAGTGGAAAATTTTGGGAATGTGTATAGAGTAGGTTTACTAGGATACAAGGATGAGGCATGTGAACAATGTGAAAGGAATTGATAGGTTCAATTATTCTCCTTTGAATAGAACAAATTCAAAAAAGATCTCATTAAATTCCTATAATTTTGAATTTCTAGGGAAAATGGGGTGAAACTGTTTGCTCTGACAAATTAGTTGGTAACCAGAGATCATAGATTTATAGATGATTGTCCAAAAAATTAGAGGTGTAATGAGAATACTTTTCACACAGAGGCTTCTTAAATTCTGAGTTGTATTCCTTCAAAAGTAAAGGGAATCAGATTTCAAGGATCTTACAAAAGGCAATGAGGCAGGTATTTGATGGGAACTAATTTCTATGATGATCCGGGAAAAGTTGGGGTGTGCGGCTAAGTCGGATAGCTCTTTCAACAAACCGGCATGAGCATGTTGCACTGAATGGTCCCCTTCACTGAAGGATTCTATGATTCTAATTTTGCCAAAAAAGACATGTTTAACAACATATATTGTATAAGTGAGTATCCTCCACATTGACACAGATTAAATTGCCTTAAATTGAACAAATGTATTTTTGTTCAAGATGCCTGTTAACATGTTATGTGATCCGTATTATCAATGACTGCATCTGTTCACATGTAGATTCAATTTTTATAGTTTGTTACCCTTGAGAGTGAAAACTACTATTGAGCAGAGAGTGTAGTTAAAATCTAGTTTGAGACTAATATATTCCAGAGAAAAGTAAGGATGGTCAATAAATGCCTGTCTTGCCAGTGACACCCATAAATGCCTGTCTTGCCAGTGACACTCAAAATTGAATTAAAACAATTCACTAGTTATAGCTACTTGGTATTAAACCATAATCAAACATAAGCAATCATAATTATATCCCTATAGTCAGTTAAATAAGCCTGAGGATGCAACTGTATTGTTGAGACTGGTTGTTAGACTGACTACAGGTGAAGGTTTGTCAAATTTTCAGTTGTATTTGTGTCTATCAAACCAACTCCAATTTTATCAATTCTAATTTGAGTAAACATCAATAATGAATGATACGAACACTACTGCTATTTTGCAATTAAGCAGTGTTGATAAATCTGAGAATTGATGAAGTGGAAGTTTTGGTGCTTCTTTGGCCCAATTCCTCATTTAATAAACTTAAATTTGATTGTCAATTATTTTTAATCAAACTTATCAGATTCTACATTTATTTAAGAGAACAAGAGGTTGATTTTTATAATTTGAGTGGGGTTGAATCCCTGATTTATTTGTATACACTATCACATGCTTTTAATAAAGTTTGTGGGGACATAATTGCACTTCAGCATTTGGCTGTTTGAGTTATGATTTAAATGGTTTATAGCTACAGGAAACACACCCATATTATAAGGAAGATGCAGGTTTGATTCACTGATATCTGTTTGTCATTGAAGTCAAACCAGGAAACGGTTGGTTTGTATGTACCTTGACTTCAAATTGATTTCTATGAATATATTTCAAAATATGGAGTAAAAACAGACAAATCCAATACAAATTGGTGTGTTTGGGAAATATAAGGAGTAAAGTATATCAATGACTCAAACAAAATGTTTAATTTTTGGCTGGTTATTTTGTCTGTGACGTAACCACAAGTGACACATCTGCAAGGTTCCTGCCTTAAAGAATAGGAGCAATAAAAGTGATTTTCAAATATTTAAATTAATTGACATCCTAGGATTATGGTGTGGTCAGTGGCCCACTCCAAGCACTTGTTCATTCCATTCCTGACCCCTCGTTGTCTCCCTCCCAGCAGTTGTCGCTGTGCTGTCATGCTATTTATTGTTGCCAAGAACAAAGCAGAGAGTGGGATAGAGGCAGCAAGGGATCAGGAGCAAAGGTACCAGGGAGGAGATAACTGGGGGAGGTGAGGTATCAAGTGAAGCAGGAGTTGGGAGGGTCACAAGGAATGGGAAATCTGGGCAGCAAGGATTCAGTAGAGCTGCAAGTGGAGTGAAGGTGATCTTTTCTTGGCTGCCAGTGGCACCTGCTTGCACACAGTCAGGATTAGCTTCTGGGTCTAGACATGCATTGATGGCATCAGCAGCCAAACTTACTCTGCCACTGTGTGGTCAGGAAGTGCTCCATTCCTTTTTAGTACAGGAGCATTTGGTAATTGCATATATTGAAAATCACCCTTGCATTCACAGCAAAAAAGTAAAGTATATGCGTGAGGTGACTGGAAGAATATTTCAGTTCAAAATCTAATGACTGCTAATCATATTGCCTTTATTTTAATTTGAATTCCTAAGCTCTGAATGTTTAACATTTAAGTAAGCTGTAAAATCTACCTAGTCTACTTCCTCTCCTGCCCTTCATGCACACATTTGCAAAATGCAACTTTTCAAATCAGTAGCCATTGTTAAGTTGCTAATCGTTTTCTTATTCATGAGCATATATATTTTTAAATAGTAAGTCTGGTTTAAACGTAGCTCTCAAAAATGATTTTATAGTTAAACTCATTGAAGTAAAATTCAGATGCTTGATATTGGAAGAAATCAGAGTAACTCATCTATTGAAAGTCTGTCCACCATCTACAAAGCACAAGTCAGGAGTGTGATGGAATACTCCTACTTGCTTGGATCAGTGCAGCTCCAACAGCACTCAAACTTGACACCACGCAGGACAAAGCAGCCGATGTAATTGGCACTAGATCCACTCCCTTCACCACTGACGCTCAGTAGCAGCGGTGTGTACTATTTACAAGATGCACTGCAGAAATTCACCAAAGATCCTCAGATAGTACTTTCCAAACCCATGACCATTTCTATCTTGAAGGACAAGGATAACAGATACTGGAGAACACCATTATCTGGAAGTTCCCCTCCAAGCCATTCGTTGTCCTGACTAGGACATTATCATTCCTTCACTGTCACTGGGTCAAAGTTCTGGAACTCTGCCCCCCCAAAGGGCATTGTGGGGCACCTACAGCATGGACCTCCGGTGGTTCAAGAATGCAGCCCTACTTAAGGGCAACTAAGGAAGGGCAATAAATGCTGGCCAGCCAGTGATGCCCACATCCCATGAGTGAATTTAAACAAAAAACGTTATGGCTTTGTTCAAGATTACTGTTGCTGTTCAAAGTAGACAAAATTAATATTTCTGTATTCTTTATCCCAGTTCTTAGCAACCATCAATACAAGGGAAAATGACATTCAGAGATTCATTACTGAGGGCTGCAAAGAGGCATTACTCGAAGAAAAGAGACGTTTCTGCTTCCTTGTGGACAAACATTGCAGTTTTTCCCAAGATCTAAGCAATTATCATGAAAAGGTTTGTGTAATTGAACTATTGAATGGGTCTATTTTTTTAAAAGTCATTTGTTAGCATTGGGATCAAACTTTGAAACAATTAAACTATATAGAACTTTAGGAGACGGTGACATAGTTGCCATTAAACTAGTAATCCAGAGGCTCAGGCTAGTGCTCTGGTCTCATGGGTTCAAATCCCACCAAGACAGTGGAAGAAATTTAAATGCAATTAATAAATCTAGAATACTATATCAAGTTAGTCTCAATATGGCAACAATAATTGGGTGTCATAAAAACCCATCCGTTTCACTGATGTCTTTTAGGGAAGGATATCCACAATCCTTGCAATGTGACTCTAGACTCAGTTGTGTGGTTGATTCTTAACTATCCCCTGAAATGGCAAGCTGCTCAATTTAAGGGCAATCAGGCAGATCTTGCCACCAACCGCCAACTCCCAAAAAATACCTTTTTTTAAAAACTGAAAATAGCTGCACTTGATGTTGTATGATGAGCCTGATCATCAGTTGTCCCTGGTCAAGTGAAGAATTGCATAAAATGTCTGTCTATAGTTTAAATTCTATACTTCTCCAAAAGGTGATAGCTATAATATATGGAAACAGCTATGTGCACAGTATAGATCATAAGCTACAGAATCAACTTATTGTCCTTCTAGATTTTAAAAACAGGTTTTAAAAATTATCATTTTAATTCAATAAACATTACTGTTTTTCTCTTTAGGCCAATGGAATCCTTGGTGCCAAAATAAACAGATGGAAGGAGAAATGTTTTGATGCTACAAAGATACCTGAATTTTTAGGTGAAGATGACAGCCCACCAACGTATATATCCAGAACTCCTCAACCTTCTCCATTGATTGGACGATATACTGTGAGTAGCATTTTTTGGCAGGGTTAGGGAAAAGGAGACAATCTTAAATTCTGCTACATGCTTGTTGTAACATTTCTCTTGTTAACCATGGAGAAATAATTCTATTCAATCGCAAGACCCTTTTCTATTTCTCTTACAATGAGAAAGCAAAAATGAAGATAGAAGGAAGAATTCAGAGTAGAATAAGCTCATACACTGTTTAGGAATGGAATTGCAGCATACAGGAGAAAGTGAGGACTGCAGATCAGAGTGGAGACTGTGATGCTGGAAAAGCACAGCAGGTCAGGCAGTATCCAAGGAGCAGGAGAATTGACCTTTTGGGCATAAGCTGTCCACCATTTCTGATGAAGGGCTTATGCCTGAAACATCGATTCTCATGCTCCTCGGATATTGCCTGACCTGCTGTGCTTTTCCAGCACCACACTCTCAACAGGAGATACCGAGGCCCTCAATTGTAGTTTTAAGAGGGGCAGTTAACCAGAATCAGGCTGGATGAATTGTGAGACTGAGAGCATCTGGGCAATGTTTTTAATCTATTGAAGTGATATAGATAGCATTGGCTAGGCCAACATTTATTTCTGGTGAAATTGTGACTTAAGCCCTTATGTGCGATTTTAGGGTGGAGTGAGCATTTTCACATCTAATTCTGATTGGACCAGTATTAATTTCTCACCTTGTTATGCTTATCTGAAATGCCTCATTTTAATCAATTGTGAGCAAATGTGTGGTGGTTGCCTGACCTACAGTTGGCTTGAAGTGCCAAATTAGCATGTCTAAACTATTTCAACTGAGAATGAGGAGTAGACTGAATTCAAACAATGTCTGAGACTGAATTGATACTTCACTGACTAATCAGTGTGGAAGAAGATCAGGTATGTGAGAAGGCAATGTGATTTAAATGTTTGTTCTACTCTGGAATTTCTGGTGTGTAATTCCACAAAAGGATTTGAGTTGAAGAGTATTAGGTGGGTGAAATCAGTCTTTGTTAATAAAATGCTTGTAATAAAGACCTCTAAAGAAATGGTATTGGTATGAAGACCTCTGTAACAGATCAGTATAGTTACATTTACAGTACCCAAAACATTTTGTTTTCAGAATTAAAGCAAAAAGTGCAATTATCTTGCATAAATCTGTTATCACTGACAATTATGAATTTGTTGATTCTTATATTGTTTTTCCAGTGCATTCATTTGCTGTATTTCCTATGCAGATGTAAGGATACTGATGAGATGTTCAACTTTTAAGATTTTACTTGAGGTCTTAAAACTATAATTTTTAAACTTTTAGTCTATTCCTTGCCTCTAATTCTTGTCGAGTTGTTGGCAGTTGCTGGATGTTGGCCCATGGATGCCAAAATATTACACAGGATGGAAAGTTAATTTTGGAAAACTTTGCACAGCTACTCCTCCACTGAGAACTTCATAAACAAGCTATTTCTTTCTTTGCCCAACACCTAAAAACATTTCTGACTTCCCTTGTCCATTGATGCTGTAGCATCTGACCTAATGCCCAATCTGAAATAAATCAGGAGAGAGCTGGAGTTAAATCTGTGGGCTTATTTGTTCCTTTCACGAATACTTATGTTAAGAAGGAATAAAGGTTAGCATTCGTTTTTAGGTAGCATTGACTTTTGGAGAAGTGTATTAAAGCATTAATGTGAAGGCAAACTCATCATTGTTTGATTTTGAAATTTACAATTGTGCATTCAAAACAATTTTAGTTGAGGCTGATAGTATTTAGAACATTAAGAAACTATAAAAATAAGACACTCAGGATTTCAAATGTATCCTTTCAATAATGTGACTCTTTTGCTGGACTTCTGTCATTTCAGGATTTTTGGTTAGAAAACATTTGTTCAAGAATAAAATCTAATTTTTGAAGATGCTCCTTAAAAGTCTTTAATATTCATGCAAGCATAATTCTGTACTGTAATTAGAATAAGTTAGAAGTTGAACCACTAGTAGAATTCTCTCAGGAAAGTATTAGTTCAAAACAAATATTTGATCAAACATTTCCAAAGAATGTTAGAAGTAGCACATCAGTGCAATGGCTGAATATTATGTAGAGCTTATGAAAATGGTGTGACAATCTTGCAAGATAAATGATTGATCTCTAAATGAATAGGCACATAGTTTGTTTAGAAAACACCCTGTTTTGTTTGCATGGAACATGAAATAATCTAAAAGCAAAGAAATTTACACTGTTGGAAAGTAGCAAGGACATTGAAGAAACTGAAATTCTATACTTTGTACTTTATGCATTGCAGGTATCAATATATTGTATGTATTGCTGATATTTGGCTTAACTACTACTTTCTCTTTCATTTCTTTGCATCCTCTATGGTCACACATCTATATGGAGTTCCTGTCCCTCAATACATTTAGATTAGATTATCTAATGTGTGGAAACAGGCTGTTCGGCCCAACAAGTCCACACTGACCCTCTTAAGAGTTACCCACCAACCCATTTCCCTCTGACTAATGTGCCTAACACTATGGGCAATTTAGCATGGCCAGTTCGCCTAAACTGCACATCTTTGGATTGTGGGAGGAAACCGGAGCACCTGGAGGAAACCCATGAGACACAGGGAGAATGTGTGGAGTTTGCACAGTCATCTGAGGCTGGAATTGAACCCAGGTCCCTGGCGCTGTGAGGCAGTAGTGCTAAACACTGTCACTTTCCATATAATTTAGAGTCCCCTTCTATATAATTTCCTTTAATTCTTCCAAGAATTGTTACTTCAATCTTGAACTTCTTTGTAACCACACTTCAGCCATCTGGTATTCAAATTTGAGTAGGGCCTCCACTAATGTGCATGTGCACCATACACATTTACCACCTCCCTTTTCTTGGTGTGTAAATTCTCAACCAGTAACTGGTACTTCTTTCCCCCACAGCCTTCGAAGCCTTCTTTGAGGGTTTCATAGAAATCCAAGTATGCCGTTTTCTGAGTTTGGGAAATCATTCAAGCAATATCTATCCTTTTTTGAATTTGCTAAATTTTACTAGATTATCATATGTATGTTGCTGATAATTTCATTATGTTCAACTATTGGTGCCAGATTGATGATCTGTAGTTGTATAGATTTCATTTATTCCCTTTTTAATATAGATTAAACAAGCCTGATCCCATTCTGGTTATTTGGTTCATAACCTCTAACAAGGAGTATACTTGGTTTTTGTTTTTTGCACAACTGAAAGAAAGAAATTTAATCCAGAAGTTAGTTCAATGCAACATCCTAAAAATTGTATGTGAACAAACCAATAAATGTTAAATGGTTTCCTAGGTACATGACCCTGCATTACAAAATAATTTGAAAATACCACCGGCTCCTCCTGGAAGAATTCAGAAAAGTCCTCTACCAGATATGTTTAACAACCCAACTGCTCAACGTGTGGCCCCTGTTGAGAGAAACAATGATGGATTAGGTAAGCAAAGGAACATAATTATTGTGTAAGTGTAAAGTTTGAGTGCAATCTAGATAGTGTTGCCTGATTTGATTTTTTTTTAAATATAAGTACGGGTGAAGTGTATATTTGGGTTTCTGATTATACTGCTATTGAATGTCATAACAAAATGGAAGAAGGCAAAACTCTCTGCCAACACATTCAACCACATGCGCAGACCACAATTTATCAGCCTCCAGCTACCATTGAGATTTCTTTTTAGTGATTTGAACAATGTTGATTTTTGGTTCGTAGAAATAGAATAGTCACCAGTTCAATAAACTTTTATAATGAGTTTTGCACAAAAAGATGTTATTTCAACCAGTATGAAACAAAGCAAATAAGATTATCTCTTGAATGTGATCATTTGTATGAATTCAGTTTTAGTGATAAAATCATTCAAAAAATTTTAACCTGCAGTCTCTGGTAAAGGTATAAGTTAATTTTGTTGATGAAGATTTGATTAAAGAAAAGTAGATACAACTCAATTGTTTTGTAATATTGGTAGCAACAGTCATAATCTGTAGAAAATGGATGTGAATATAGGAGAAATGGTTAGTACATTTGCAGATGACACCAAATTTGTGGTGTGGTGGACAGTGAAAAAAGTTATTTCAGAGTGTAACGGGACTTAATCGGATGAGCCCATGGTCCAAGGAGTGCCAGATGGACATTAATTTAGATAAATGAATGGTGTTGTATTTTGGTAAGTCAAAGTAAGGCTGGCCTTATACAATTTATGGTAAAGTCCTGGGGAGAATTGCCAAAGAAGAGCCCTTGGGGTGCAGGTTCATAGTTCCTTGACGGTGGAATTACAGGTAAACAGTAGTGAAGGAGGTGTTTGGTACACTTTATTGGTCAGTGCATTGAGTACTGAAGTTGGGATGTTGTGTTATGGCTGGACAGGATGTTGGTTTGACCATTTTGGAAAACTGTTTGATTCTGGTCTCCCTGCTTTAGCAAGGACGGTGTGAAACTTGAAAGGGTTCAGAAAAGATTTACAAGGATGTTGCCTGGTTTGGAGGGTGAATAGGCTGAGGCTATTTTCCCTGGAGCATTAGAGGCTGAGGGGTTGCCAAATATACAGATTTATAAAATCATGGGGCATGGATAGGGTGAATAGCCATGATCTTTTCCCAGGGGAGAGGGCATAGGTTTAAGGTGAGAGGGGAAAGGTATAAAAGGGACCTAAGGGGCACCTTTTTCACACTACAGGTAGTACATGTATGCTATGAGCTGCCAGAGGAAGTGGTGGAGGCTGGTACAGTTGCATCATTTTAAAAGACATCTGAGTGGGTATACAAGTAGGAAAGGTTCAGAAGGATATGGGCCAAATGCTGGCAAATGGAACCAGATTAATTTAGGATATCAGTTTGGCTTGGACGAATTGGACCAAAGGGTCTGTTTCCGTGTTGTACTATGATTGTCTGACTCTAAGCATAGAAAGTTCTAGATAGCGGCATTTATATGTTCAAGAACCATTACTGCAAAATTATAAGAAATAACTTCCCTTTCCTGGATTATGGATATGTAATTTGGTCTTTCATTTAATACAGCACTTTCTTACTCATGAAATGTTCAAAAATGGATTCTAAATGTGGTTTCTTTCAAAATGTTTCTATTTTGAAGCTATACTTTCCTGGTTCCTATGTTGCTACTTTTTTAAAATGCCAGAACATTGTACATCTCTGAACTAATCAAGGAATAAATTACAGCCTAAATAGAATACTGTTAATGTATATGTCTTAACCTTCCTGTCTGACATGTTAGAGTTTGTTTTCATCCTTTGTTGTAGTTGTAGCATCCCTATTTAGATAAGGTACAGTACAGATGCTGTAATTGTTGAAAGTTAATAGTCAACTATTAAATATGATTTACACAGAGGACGCAAATCTAACAAGATCCATTTCCGTTGCAACTGGATTGAATATGGTTCAGAGGCCAAAGGTGAAAAGCATTTTTCCACATACAGCAGGGAATAACAAAAATATGTTGAGCTTCGCAGAAGGTGATGTGTTAACACTGCTGATACCAGAGGAAAGAGATGGCTGGCTGTATGGAGAACATGATATGAACAAAATGTGAGTCCCTCATTTTCTTTGAAACCATTACAAGATTTTTTAAAAGTTGAACTTATATTGCTTTAGGAACATAGGCAAAGGAGTAGGCAAAATGTCTGACGTGGCTCTGTTAATAGCATTTTACCTCTGAATCACAAGGTTCTGAGTTTCTCTCACTTCAGGATTTGACCACAAAAGTTAGAGCCTTCGTGCTGGTGCAGTACTGAGTGTGTGCTGTACTGTTGTAGATACCATGTTTCAAAAGAGGTCGCACCTAGCTTTTTGGGTAGACAAAGCACCCCATAGCTCTATTTTGAAGAAAACGGGGATTATCAGCAGTGATCTGTCCAATATTTATCACAAGAACAGATTGCTGGTCATAGTCATATTGCTGTTTGTGAGAATTTGTGCGCAAATTGCCTACTGTTTCCTATAATACAATGGCAACTATGCTTCAAAAGTACATAACTGACTGCAAAGCTATATAAATTTATTTTCATTTTTGATTGTTCAACTCCCTAAGACTGTACTGCCATGCACTTAGGTCATATTTGTGTCTGAACTTTGTTTACCCATCTCAGCATCTTATTCTTTGACACCTCTACCTGATGAAAAACAGTTGACTCATTAAATTATTAGAAAACATAAATTGCATTACATTTATAAAGATGCAACTATATTTTGAAAATTATTTTGTAAACTGCCGACTTATTCTGTAATACCTTACATCTTATGAACTATTATTTCTAAAGCTTGTTTTCAAAGTTTTAAAGTAGTTCATACTCAACACCACCATATCTGAGGGTTCCTAGTAGTTTTTGGCCACTAATGTCGGCCCTAGTTCAAAACTCCGTAACTAGCAGGAGAATCTTACAATTGTACAGAAAAATGAGCACAGTTAGGCTTTTTGGTCCTCAAACCTGCTTCACCATTTAATAGGATTTTGGCTGACCTGACAGTGGTTTCATCTCCACTTTCCTGTCTATCCGCCATTACAAATGCAACTTCCTCATTGGTCAAACCACTAGTACAAGTAGTCCAAAAGAAAAACAGAAATTGCTGGAAAGTCTCAACAGGTCTGGCAGCATCTATGGAGAGAAATCAGAATTAACATTTTGGGTCCAATGACCCTTCTTCACAACTCAAGAAGTCCAATCTTGTTTTCCCCAAACATTTGCACAACAAAAAATTGAACTTGCATTTATGTAGCATCTTTCAAAACCTCATGGTCCAAAATGTTTTTGTACTTTTGAACTGTGGTCCCTATTATAATGTAGGAAGCCAAGTTCATAAAAATCACATAACAGCATTTAAATATTGACCAGACAATCTGTTTCTTTGGTATTAGGCAGAGCATAAGTCTATTTAATTAAAGTATTTTCAATAACTTGAGGGTAAATTGCTTCAATATTTTGAACAAACTTTCAATGCAAAATTAGGGCTGACTGACTTAGATCTTTGGGTGTATCATGCAATTTGAATGTATTATAATGAGGGTCACTGGTCTTGTAGCTCCTAGTTTCTTGTTTTCACATTCACAAGTGTTTGAGTTAAGATTAGATTACATTACAGTGTGGAAACAGGCCCTTCGGCCCAACAAGTCCACACCGACCCGCCGAAGCGAAACCCACCCACACCCCTACATTACCCCTTATCTAACACTACGGGCAATTTAGTATGGCCAATTCACCTGACCCTGCAAATCTTTGGACTGTGGGAGGAAACGGGAGCACCTGGAGGAAACCCACGCAGACACTGGGAGAACGTGCAAACTCCACACAGTCTGTCGCCTGAGGCGGGAATTGAACCCGAGTCTCTGGCACTGTGAAGCAGCAGTGCTAACCACTGTGCCACAGTGCCGCTTGGGCTTAAATTTATAAGGTACACCACTTGCCAGGATCAGCTGTGTAGACTTGTGATTACGACAGGTTAAGAAAAATATTTTGCTATGATTCCAATTTGTATTACTACTTACTGCTTGTGACAGGTTAAGGCCATCAGGAGATTTTCAGTCCCCATACAGACCCTATCTAACTGAGGGTGGCTTAGCATTCAGTTTCAAATGGAGCAGCAGAATCACGATGAAACAGAATTATTTAATGAGGATCCGCCCCATCAGGTGTTACTTCAACAGAATATACAAGCAAACACTGCTTGTGTAATGATATTAGTAAAAGATATAGCAAGTGCATGCTTCACTAAAGAAGCATTTGGACAAAGCTGCCTTTTATTCCATGAGAATTTACAGTTCTGTCTTAGTGATTATGAAATTGACCATTGCATGAGTATGCTTGTTTAAGGAATCCATTGTCGATCTGAGGAATCTGTTGCGATGCTTTCGGGATCAGACTCCATTATAATGTTTCTATGATGAAAGAACTTGCCAGCTGAACTTGGTTCAGACTGTCTCAGCCCATTGAACCTGCAGCAATTGAAATGCCACCTAGCCACTTGTAAAGAAGCCCTACGGTCCAGAAGTGTCCAGAGATAATAAACAGCACAAAGCCAGCATTTGAAAGATAATTTCTGCCCTTGACTGTTATAGATTCCACTGAAAGGTTTGGAGGGTTTGCTGTCTGAAATTGCTGATCTAACCACACCTTAAATTCTAAGAAAAAAGAAGAGGAACGAGTAAAAGGTTTGCCCTTGGCAGCCCCATTCCAATCCAAAAGCAATTTAGAATAGTCGAAAGAAACTAGAAAATTGGTGGCACCAAGTTAAGCCTCAAGTTCTTCTTATCCTGACCAAAATTCTTGGGTTACTATGTCTTAGTTGCAACTAAAAGTAAAATTCCACACAGGATAATCAGCATATAGTTATACACTTTTGCTGGAGAGGAGCTTGTATTCTCTTGAACTTTGATAATTTAGTCCCTGTATCATCATCTATTCTAACAAGCTTTTGCACATGAAATGGTCACCTTCATGACAATTCTGATTTTAATTACCAGATTCACATCAGTCCTGTATAGCTAGGCCCGGAGTGTAAATAAGTTTGAATATTGTTGTATTTGTAAAGAATACATTATCTTCAATTAGAGTATCATTACAACTCATTTTAAATTTCTGTATTTTAGTTTGAGTTGTAGCCATTCTGGATAAATTGCATTACAGCTTATGTGAGTAGGAGTTTGGACTATGTTTTGTGTTTTACTGGTATGTAGAGTGTCCTTATCTTTGAGTTATGGCTATTCAAAAGTGCTAAGATGCTGGATGAATCTCAAACTGTCCTTAGTTAATGTGCAATTACCAAAAAGATTTTTTTGTTTTTAAAAAGGCTGAGTTTAGTACTACTGTAGTTCACAATGCATCATTCTGCATTAATTTTATTTTCTTTATCTACCCTTTTTATAGTAAAGCTGCATTATCAAGGTTACCAAAATATCTACAGACTGTTAAAAATAAGATCAGAATTTTTCCAATACACTGTCATTCAGCAAAGTGTCCCTAAAACTAGGTTTCAAAAAACTGTACAAAGCTGCCATTGCAGTCTGTTGCAGAGTTTACTGTTTGACAACTATGTTCCGTTCAGGCTTACTTGATCAGTAATGATGTACTACAAACAAAAGCAAGAAGTGTAATAAATAATATACCACTTCTCATGCTTGATGTATGTGAGTAAACATAATTTATAATACATGAGGTGTACTAAACTTATTTTAAATGTATAACCTTCTGTCTTTGAGACTTTATCAAGAATAATTTGCTTACACCATTTTCTATTGTCTCTTATTATTTTATTGACAGTATTTGACTGTGCTCTTGCGTAGAATGTTGTCATTTTGTAGAATAATGGTTTGCTTTTAAATTTCCACCCAGTATTAATCCTGACTTCATGGTATTATTTACAAAACATGCTACTAAAATCATTTTTTTGTTTATTCATTCTTTGAATATTGGTTTAGTTGCAAAGGCTGACATTTAACACCTGTCCCCTAGTGCCCTGAGGACTGGGTGGTAGGTTGCCCTCTTGAACCCCGAATAATCAATTTGATGAAGGTACTCCCATAGTGCTTTTGGATAGGGAGGATTTGACCTTGCAAAAATGATTAATCTATTTCCTTCATGCAGATCCAGTGAGCATTTATTTCAGATAAGTATACTTTTTAAAAAAAAAAAGTTGACACTGACCAGATGAACATGATGTTAAAGATCAGTACCTTGTTCCTACTTTAATTTGTTAAATATTATTGTGTTTTGCGTTTGAGGTGTTTTTGTATACATGCAATCCCTATTGGGTCAGCTGAGTTGATGGTACAAGGAAAATGCAGATTGAAATGACATTTTTGGACATCGTAGGTATTTGAATATAGTAGTGTGTGACATAATGTCAAAGAAATTGGCTGTCAAACTAATGTGCCGGATACTGAATACAATCTTTATATTGTACATTGTTTCTAAAACTGGCATTCAATGACTTGCTCAATGATAAGTTAGCCTGGAAGTTTTAGACAACTAAACAACTGCTTGACCTTGATGCTATGGTTTCTTAAGTTATTTAAATTTAATTATTGGATTTTTAATTTTGCATTTCACTGACAACCAATCAGTATGCTCTGTTGCCTCCCCTTGTGTTAGTCATATTTATTCTAAATTGATTTTGTGTGTTTTGCGATAGAGTGTGTAATTTACAAGCCTGAAACTGGACCCCACAGCACCTCCATTGATTTCTGGTTTTAATAAAGACAGTGTGGTGCACACAAGTAACTCACTTAAGGCACTTACATAGAAACATAGAAAATAGAAGCAGAAGTAAGCCATTTGTCCTTCAAGGCTCATCTGCAATTCAATAAGTTCATGGCTAATCATCCAACACTGTATCCTGTTCCACTCTCTCCCTTTACTCTTTTGATGGTGTTAGCCCCTAGAACCATGTCTAACTCCTTTATTGAAAATATGTTTTGGCCTCAACTGCTTTCTGTGGTAATTTCATAGGCTCACCACTCTTTTGAAGAAATTTCCT
This sequence comes from Chiloscyllium plagiosum, assembly GCF_037043375.1. Taxonomy (NCBI): domain Eukaryota; kingdom Metazoa; phylum Chordata; class Chondrichthyes; order Orectolobiformes; family Hemiscylliidae; genus Chiloscyllium; species Chiloscyllium plagiosum. The sequence continues at coordinate 45,469,090 of NW_028270158.1, read as the reverse complement.
CTTGTCTCAGTCCTAAATGGCCTTCCAAATATCCTTAAACTTTGGCGACTGGTTCTGGACTCCCTGGTCATTAGGAACATCCTTCCTACCTTGTGCTGTGAGAATTTTATACATTTGAGATCCTGTCTCATTCTTCTAAACTCCTGTAAAAATGGTCCTGACAGAACTAGTTTCTAACGATATATCAGTCCTGCCTTCCCAGGAATCAGTCTGATAAACCTTTATGGCACTCCCTTCATAGCCAGAACATTTCTTCCTCAGTTAAGGAGACCAAAACGGGACACATTACTCCAGGTGATGTCTTGCCAAGGTCTTGTACAATTCCAGCAAGTCAGGAGCTTTGTAAACTATCTCTGTAAATCCATGGACTATTTTAAATCTGGCAAGCCAGGCCTGATCCAAGCATGCTGAAATGTAAATGAATTTTTTTTACTTGGTGGATTTGGAGAGCAGTTTTGCTTTGAAATGCCATATCGTGCATTTAAATGACAACATCGTCAAATGGTGAATAAATTCTTCAAGTTCTTTCAGAAACATTTTTAAACTGTTCATAATAATATCAAATCTGTCAACAACACAGCAGAATATTAATGTTGGAGTTGATTTAAACTTTTATTTTTGCTTCCTATACAGGAGAGGTTGGTTTCCAACATCTTACACAAGGCCATTGGAACAAGGTCCAGACGTGACACCTGCACCCAGGTAATGTATCTTTCAGTAACTGTATTGTAAAAGTGCATGAGTTAACCCCACTGGCAGATGACTGGTTTGTTCCTCAAACTTGTGTTGTGTTTCATTGGAACATTTTTGACAGGGTCTGCTGCACTGTTAGCATGAGAGCAAGATTGTTTATTGAAATGGCAAGCGACTGGAAGATAGAGGCATCCTTAGAGACAGAGTAAAGGTGTTTTGCAAAGCAGTCCCTCCCAGTAAGCATTTGGTGATGCCAATGCAATGGACTAGATTGAAAGGAATAAAAGTAAAATGCTGATTCACCTGGAAGGTGAGGAGGGAGAACATGAATGGGCTGGTGTTACACCTTCAGTGATTGCACGGGAAGGTGCCATGGGGGAATGAGAAATGTTAGGAATAAGGTAAGAGTGGACGGAAGGAATGGTCCCTGTAAAATTCACACAGTGGCAGAGAGATGAAGATTTGTTTGGCATCCTGCTGGAGGTGGCAGAATTGGTCGGAGAATGGTCTTCTGAATGTGAAGGCTAATGAGTGGGAAGAAAGGATAAGGGGGACGTTGTTCCGGGAAAGAGGAGCGGGGGGATGAGGGCAGAAGAGCGGGAGATGAGTTGGTTGAAGGCTCTGCCAGTCACAATGGGGATGTGGGCGAAAATCCTCAGTTGAGGATAAAGGTCATGTTGGAGAAAGTTTGGTAGAAAGGTGGCATCGTTGGAATAGAGACAACACAAAATCTAGCAGAATGGAATCGAATCTGTGCAGTGAGGAGGCCATTGGTGGGCTTATAATGGATATTAGCGGACAGTTTATTTTTAGAAATAGAAACAGTGAAATCAAGCTTGGCCAAATGTAGGAGAGTGGTGATGGATGGGGGCGGTGCAGGCCCATTTAAAAGGAGAAAGCAGAGCCTTCAGACCACCCAGATGGGGAATGGGCATGGTGAGGCTGAAAATGTGTTGCTGGAAAAGCGCAGCAGGTCAGGCAGCATCCAAGGAACAGGAGAATCGACGTTTCGGGCATAAGCCCTTCAGGAATTCCTGAAGAAGGGCTTATGCCCAAAACGTCGATTCTCCTGTTCCTTGGATGCTGCCTGACCTGCTGCGCTTTTCCAGCAACACATTTTCAGCTCTGATCTCCAGCATCTGCAGCCCTCACTTTCTCTCATGTAAAGGGATTGCACATCCTTAGTGAAGAGGACAAAGTCAGAAGTCACATGACACCACGTTATAGACCAACAGGTTTATTTGAAATCTCAAGTTTTTGGAGCATAGCCCCTTCATCAGGTAAAGTGAGAGGGAAGCACACAGAATTTATGGGCAGTTGAGATCAAGGGAAGAGAGATCAAAAGATCATATAAATGGTGTGAGTGGAGTGTCAAATAACAAGTCTCTGTAGGTGACCAAGAGTGTCAGACGATGAGAGTAAAGTGTCAACAACTGAATAACGAGCAAAGGGATGACCTATCATCAGACTAAATGAGGCAGAGAGATATACTAAAAATTAAAAATAAGGTGGTGCTGGAGACAAACCAAATGACTAGAATAACCTGGCATGAAAACAGAAGCTGCTGGAAAGGCCCGGCAGATCCAGCAGCATCTGTGAAGAAAAACCAGAGGAAAGGTCACCAGACCTGAAACATTAACTCTGATTTTCTTCTCGGATGTTACCAGACCCACTGAGCCCTCCCCAGTCCTCCCCTTGCTCCTGACTTACAGCATCCGCAGTTCGTTTGGTTTTTATTTGACTGGAATAAAATGATAGGTGAAAGAGTCGAATGCTGAGGGTCTAACCAAAATAATAAATAATCCAAAACTGTACAAGCTAATTAAATAAGAGAGATTATAACAATTTATCAAGGTGATGGTGTCAAAACAGAAAGTAAGGAAGATTTTACAGACGCAGAACCATGTGGTGGAGTCATGTGTAGCGCAACATGAACTCAAGGTCATGGTTGATGCTGTCTTTATGGATATGGAACCTGGCTATCCGTTTCTGCTTGGCAACTCTGTGTTGTTGTGTATCTTGAAGGCCGCCTTGGAGGATGCTTACCCGAAGATCAGAAGCTGAATGGCCTTGATCGCTGAAGTGTTACCTGAGTGGGAGGAAACATTCTTGTCTGGCGACTGTTGTGCAGTGTCCGTTCATCCGCTGTTGTAGTGTCTGCATGGTCTCACCAATATATCATGCCTCAGGGCATCTTTGCCTGCAGCGTATGAGATAGACAACATTGGCCAAGTCACATGAGTATCTGCCATATGCATGATGGGTGATGTTCCCATATATGATGGTAGTATTCATTTCAATGTCTTGCAGAGGTTGCCTTGGCCAACGTTGTGGTCAACGTTGTCCTGAGGCTGGGTAGTTTGCTGCGAATGATGGTCTGTTTAAGATTTAGCAGTTGTTGGAAAGCAAAAAGTGAAGGTGTAGGGATGATCTTGGACAGGCTGCTCATCATCATCGATGACTGACATGTTGAAGACTGCGAAGAACGTGGCATCGTCTCTTCACTCCAGGGAAGTACTGGACAACGAAGGGTAGTCTATTGGTTGTATCCTGTATCTGTCTTCTGAGAGATCACTGTAGCTTTTCGTTGTGGCATGTCAGAATTAATAATCATGAGTTGAGCACGATATCCCAGTCTTATAAGGGCATCCTTCAAAATCTTTAGGTGTCCGTGGAATTCCTATAATACCCATTGTGTTATTCCAGTCAAGTAAAAACTGAAAAAACTGCAGATAAGGAGTAAATAAGGAGCATGAACAAGGTTTGGGGGGCGGGGGATTCAGCAGATCTGGTAACATCTGCGAAGAAAAATCAGTTAATGTTTCTAGTCAGGTGACTCTTCCTTTTTTCTTCACAGCTGCAGCTGGACCTGCTGGGCTTTTCGAGCTGCCTCTTTTTTTATTCCATGTTGTTCCAGTCATTTGGTTTGTCTCCAGCACAACCTTATTTTTAATTTTTTTGTAGTTATATCTCTGCCTCATTCAGTCAGATTATCGGTAATCCCTTCACTTGTTATTCAGCTATTGACACTTTACTCACACCTTCCTGATGAAGGGCTTTTGCCCGAAACGTCGATTTTGCTGCTCCTCGGATGCTGCCTGAACTGCTGTGCTCTTCCAGCACCACTAATCCAAAAACTTTACTCACACCATCTAACACTTGTGGTCACCTGCAAATAATTGTTATTTGACACTCCACTCACCATTTATGTGGCCTTTTGATCTCTCTGCCCATGACTTCAAATAAACCTATTAGTCTGTAACCTGGTATCGTGTGATTTCTGACTTTGTCCACCCCAGTCAAAGACTGGCACCTTCACATCATAGTGAAGAGGAGGCAGCTAGAACCAGAAAACTGGAAATTCTGGAACCGATGTAAACAAGCAAGAAACTGACCAAAAAAGTGGGCAGCACGGTGGCACAGTGGTTAGCGCTGCTGCCTCACGGCGCCAGAGACCCGGGTTCAATTCCCACCTCAGGCAACTGTCTGTGTGGAGTTTGCACATTCTCCCCGTGTCTGCGTGAATTTCCTCCGGGTCCTCCGGTTTCCTCCCACAGTCCAAAAATGTGCAGGTTAGGTGAATTGGCCATACTAAAAAAAATTACCCGTAGTGTTAGGTGAAGGGGTAAATGTAGGGGAATGGAGCTGGGTGGGTTGCTCTTCGGAGGGTCTGTGTGGGCCTGTTGGGCCGAAAGGCATGTTTCCACACTAAGTAATCTAATCTTAAAAAAAAAAGGAATAAAGTCTAGATAGAAAGAAATAAGCAGGAAGAGGTTGAAACAATTGGTCTGGCAGGGCAATCCTATTTGTGGACTGGGAAGAAGGTAAGAGAGGGCTATGCAGATTTGGAGTCTGAAGTGGGAAACTGTGGAAAAGAAGTCTTTAGAGAAGATGAGATCGTGACAACCCTAAAAACTGTAGCCTGATAGGGGAAGTCATGCTCCAGTGGGAGATTGGAGGAAGTGTCTAGGAGTTGATGCTCAACTTCTGCCAGATGACAACTGCATCACCCTTATTGTCAGGTTTGAAAAGGTGAGGATTGGACCTGAAGGAACGGGTGCAACAAGTACGGGGGGTGGGGGAGGTTAGAGTAGGTGAGGGGAGCAGAGAGTTTAAGGTGGCTGATGTCACATTGGCAGCTCTCAATGAAAAGTATTTAATAGCATGTATCTCTGTTCATATTTGACATTTGTTGACAGCTTTCACCAGGCCTTTTGTGAAAACTAATACAACAAATCCATATGCACATTATCAGTTCCCAGGCTTAGAAATTAGGGGATTTATACCAATCTTTCATTTGCATTTTACTCTCTAAACTTTAAGAATTATTTAAAATGCATCATGGTGGAGCTTAATAATTGTAATTCTAAATTTAATGCAATTTCTACTTCTGAATTAGCAATCCTATTTCGATTAAATTTGATCTGTGGTTCCAAGTTCCATTTCACGATAGTGAGACATTATTTTGCATTACAATATCTTAAGTGTTTTTACAATTTCAAATAATGAAATACTGGATTCTGGATGAAGAGAAGAAACACATAGGAAAAAGTAAAAAATGAATACACAATATACCTTTTAAAAATTTAGCAAATGTTGGAAAGTATTTGGAAAGGTACCATGTAGTTTATTCTAAACATCTTCATAATGTTATCATTCTGAATCTATGACTCAGAAATGTATCCAACAAACCTGTCTCCAGCAGAAAACCATTCATATCAAGTGTGGTAGGTATTCTGTTTCATTCCTAGGTATTGAATGGCACAATTTGGGTCACGGCATATCCCATTATTATGACAGTCTAGCACCATAACTTCAATGAAATTGAACAGCATGAAAAGAGGCATCAGTCTGGAAGCACAGTTCCCAGTGTACAGTTAATCAGTACGGGTTGTGCTTATTCTTTTAAGGATACTACATGCAAACGGTTACAATATTGATGCAAGTTTCCAATTTGCTACCTCAAGGAAACATAGGATATATTTAGAAGTTGGTTCATCCTGTTTCATGGATCCTTTTGGCCTCTAGTTTATTATTTTGCTCCAGTGAAGCAAAGGTGTGTATGGTCTGCATCTTCAAATGAAGTATGTTCCTAATTTTATATTCCAATTCTGGTCAAATAGATAAGAGGCATATTAACTGACCCTCAGCAATATCTCTCTGAAATTGTCCATGAAACGTTATATGGGTGGAATTCGAGCGCACATTCGTGTATTTCCATCTTTCACAAACAGGTTTTCAACAACGGTTATCCAAAATCATTGAACTGTTAAGCCATTCAACTGGCATGTTAGGACTGGCACTGTGCGACCACACATAGAGTGTCACTCGCCCACTTTTTCCTGTAGCCCTGCAAATTCTCTTCCTTTGATAGTATTATGACATGGCAGTGAACCCTTCTGTTAATTAAACCAAACACCCAGAAAAGCTCACTTTGCCTTTTAATCTGTTAAATGAGTGACAAAGAACTCCCAAATTGTGCTAGTTAAAGAGAATATGAATTTATTCTTTAACTCTAACTCTAAAAATGAGCATTAAACAACAACTATTCACAACTCTAAGCCTCCCTTTTTCTCAACTGCTTACTACCTGCCTCCAACTCTATAAACAATATAATGTTCCAATAAAACACTTATTAAAATGACATCAACTTTATTTCAAAACCATATAGTGGCTCTCGCGCTCTCTCTCTCTCGCGCTCTCTCTCTCGCAGCATAATTTAAACTGGTTAAATTCAAATTGTCAAAACATCAACCAACTCCGGTATCTATTTCACAGCCAAATATTACATATTCCAATATTCCAATACACTGAGACTGCACATGTAAGCTCTCAATGCAGAACACCATTCCCTCTCTCTTAAAGGTACGGTGCATGCCTTCAACTTCATAACAATAGTTATGATTGAGCCTGCCACCACAATACATTCACGCATTGCATTCTAGATCTAAATCACTTGCTGCTTAACGCTTATCCTCCTGTTGCCATTGTTTCTTTTGTCAGCTGTCTTAAATTGCCCATTGGATTTTGTTTCACCCATTGATAACAATTTTTCTTTATCAGCGCTAATCCTGACCTCTTATAATTTTGAATGCCTCTTTCAAATCTCCTCCAAGGAGAACAGCTCCAGCTTCTCCAATCTATTGACATAACTGAAGTTCCTCACTCCGGGACCATTCCAATGATTCTTTTCTGTACCTTATTTCAAGATTTCACATCCTTCCTAAAGTGTGATGCCCAGAACTGAATGCAGTACTCTGAGTCTAAAATAATATTTTATACAGGTTTATTATAACTTGTGTTTGCACTGTTTGCTGATATATAAAGCCCAGAAACTGTGTTTTTTAACATTCTTCTTAAACTGACCTGCCATTTCAATAATTTATGCACACATACCCACAGCTCCCTCTACTTTTGTATCTCCTTTAGAACGGTATGTTTTATTTTATGTTGTCTCTAGCCATTGTTCCTCCCAAAGTAAATCATTTCATATTTCTTGGCATTAAATTTCTTTGTTATTTTCTGCCTATTTCAACCTATGTCCTTTTCTGCACTTATCTTGAAAGTTCACACTATTTCCAGGTTTTGTATTATTTACAATAAATTGTTGCCTGTATACCAAAGGTTTTTCATAAATTTAATATACATCAGGAAAAGCAATGGTCCTAGCACCAACCTCTGGGGAATCCCACCACAAGCTTTCCTTCAATCCAAAAAAACTATTTATCACTACTGTCTATTTTTTTGCTATTCCACCAATTTCATATCCATGATGGTACCATCTTTTATTCCATCGGCTTTAACTTTCTCACGCATCTTTTATACTTTGTCAAATGCTTCTTAAGCGTTCATTTACACCATTTTGACTGTATTATTCTGATCTAACCCCTGCTATCTCATCGCAGCATTTACTGAGATCTTCTTTATTGTCCACTGCACCACTTACTTTGGTGCCATCTGTAAACTTGCTAATCAGACCTACTCTAATCACATCCAAGTCATTTATACCAATAATGAAAAGCAGGGGACCCAGCACCAATCTTTGCACACTGCTGGTCGTAAGCATTCAGTCTGAAAAGCAACAGTCTACCATCACCCTTTGTCTCCTAACCTCAAGCCAATTTTGTATCCAAATGCCTAGCTCCACTGGATCCTATGTGATCCAACCTTACTAACCAGTCTACCATGTGAAACCTTGTTGAACGCTTTGCTGAAATCCATATAGACAACATTTACTGATCTGCCTCCTTCAATCTTCTTTGTCCCACCTTCAATCAAGTTAGTGAGAGATGATTTTCCGCACACAGCCCCATATTGACTATCACTAATCAATCCTTTTAGAATACAGCATTCAGTTTCGGTCTCCCTGCTATAAGAAAGATGTTAAATTGAAAGGGTGTTGCTGGGACTGGAGTGTCTGAGATATAGGGAAAGGCTGAATAGGCTGGGTCTTTTTTTCCGTGAAGTCTCAGAGGCTGAGGTGACCTTAGAGATTTGTAAGATCATGAGAATAAATAGGGTCAATAGCCAAGGTGTTTTTCCTAGGGTGGGGAGTCCAAAACTAGAGGGCATAGGTTTAAGTTGAGAGGGGAAAGATTTAAAAAGGAACTGAGGGGTAATGTTTTTGCACACAAGGTAGCACGTGTGTGGAACGAGCTGTCAGAGGAAGTGGTGGAAGCTGGTATAATTAAAACGTTTAAAAAGCATCTGATTGTGTATAGGAAATTTTTAGAGGGATATGGGCCAAATGCTGGCAAATGGAACTGGATCAGATCGGGATGTCTGGTCAGCGCAGATGAGTTGGACCAAAGGGTCTGTTTCTGTACTGTTTATTTTTTTAAAAACTCAAGCACGTTAGTTGAATGCAATTTGCCCTTAAATCCATGCTGACTTCCCTCAATAGACCTGCGTTAGTCCAAGTAATTATTAATTTTGTCCCAAATTGTTGTTTCTGAAAACTTTCTCACCAAACTGACTAGGATTATGCTTTTAGAATTGTCCAATTTAAGGGCGGCATGGTGGCAGTGGTTAGCACTGCTGCCTCACAGCGCCAGAGACCCGGGTTCAATTCCCGCCTCAGGCGACTGACTGTGTGGAGTTTGCACGTTCTCCCCGTGTCTGCGTGGGTTTCCTCCGGGTGCTCCGGTTTCCTCCCACAGTCCAAAGATGTGCAGGACCAGGTGAATTGGCTATACTAAATTGCCCATAGTGTTAGGTAAGGGGTAAATGTAGGGGTATGGGTGGGTTTCGCTTCGGCGGGTCGGTGTGGACTTGTTGGGCCGAAGGGCCTGTTTCCACAATATAATGTAAATGTAATGTAATGTAATGTAATTCTTTGGCACCAGTGGAAATAATTCAAGACCCATTTAGTTTGCATTTTATTAGGATATTGTGCCTTAGTAATGATTTGGAGGTGCTGGTGTTGGGTTAGGGTGTATGAAGTTAAATCTCAACACCAGGTTGTAGTCCAACAGGTTTATTTGGGAGCACTAGCTTTCGGAGTGCAGCTCTTTCATCAGGTGGTTGTGATGAACCTGCAGATGAAGGAGCAGAGCTCTGAAAGCTAGTGCTTCCAACTAAACCTGGACTATAACCTGGTGTTGTGATTTTAACTGTGCTTTAACTGAAGTCTTGATTTAATACCAGTAGTGAAGATCTTGACAAGCTGAGTTTTGTTTCAGATGATATCATGAGGACAGACCAGTGATTTCTAGCAACAGGTAATTTGAGGATCAGTTGTTAGAAATATCAGATATGCAGTTTTTGTGCTGCTTTAAAGTTTTACAAAGTTAAAATAGTAACTAAGTTTGTAAATCATGGATTACTACAAAAGTATCAAGCCAGTGTGGAAATAGGTGTTGGCTGTACTTTACCAGATTAAATACAGTGCTAGTCTTGTATATGATAGACTCTGACTGTTGTTTTCATATTGTTGTTATGAATTAAGAATAATATAGGGAGGATTCAAAGAAGCTAAATTATTCCAGCTTGTGCAGTTGTTTTCGTACTGGTTCTCTGAAATTAGCTCACTGTGTAAACTCAAAACAAATTTGTGTAGGCTAAATATGTTATTACATGTATTTACATCGCAACGTCAGTGTACTAAAACATCCCAAGACACTGCACAGGGTGTTAAAAACAAGATCTGACACCAAGACACTCTAGGAGCTAATTGGGCAGTGACCAAAAGCTTGATCAGAGCTTTTGCAGAATGCATAGTGAAGAAATGCCACCTGGAAAGACAATGATTTAGAGAGGGATTATTAACTTTTTGAATTTAGCTTAGATGTCCTACAGATGCCCTTCAGCCCAACAAGTCCACACCAACCCTCCAAAGAGTAACCCACCCAGACCCATTCCCCTGCCATGTGTTTAGACCTGACTAATGCACCTAACACTATGGGCAATTTAGGATGGCCAATTCACTGGGACTGTGGAAAGAAACTGGAGCACCCGGAGGAAACCAACGCAGACACGAGGTGAATGTGCAAACTCCGCACAGACAGTCGCCCAAGGCTGGAATTGAACCCAGGTCCCTGTGAGGCAGCAGTGCTAACCACTGAGCCATCGTGCCGCCCATAATTAGTTGAACTCAGAAACCATATGCCAATATTTTAATTTTAGATTGCCATATTTCAAGTGCTGCCTTTTCCCTAACAACACCCGATGTCCCAGAAGTCTCTCTTTATACCCTTTTGAGTATTTATTAACTAATAAAAGAAAATAAACTAATGATCACCATTTAAAATTATACCACATTAAAACAAAAACAAAGGTAACTTATTAAATTAAAATATCATTGAGTGGAGGTTATATACTCCACTCCCTTTTCCAGTTAAGGGAAATATCAGACATACTGATGGAAGTCTCCCTTTATTTTGCAGTAAGTCTTCCTTTATATGTTCTTGAGGTATTCAATCAGTTTGCCTTTGCTTTAATGCCTTGCCTGTTAATTGTATTATCACTGTTGTGACCATCAATTGTGAAGAAGTTTAAGTTGAGAATATTCACTTAGAAGTCAGAATTTGAGGATTGTGGTATATTGGAGGGTTATAGTGCCTTGAGCTTATGAAAAATGGACAGACAAGGCCAAGAATGGCGTTTGAAAGCAAGAATAAGAATTAACTGTTAGAACATGTTGTTTAACCTGCATGGTAATGAAGACACAATAGCTTAATGGTAAAAGTTTGGAAAGTGGCAAGAGGGTTTTAGATGGTGCCTAATTTGTAATGGATGGAATGTGAAAGGCTAACGTTTGAACTACTATAATACCTATAGAAATTGTCCGAATTATTACAAGTCAATTTGTACAGCAGCTCCAAATATAAACCATTTCATGCATAAATGCAGTAGTTACTCTAATCAAAGATTGATGCACACAGGCTAGTGGGACTGAAACTGCCAGTTGCTTCAACTTGATTGAGTGGGATGTAAGCATTATTTAACCTTTATTTAACCATTATTTAACAATAATTCTCCAATATGAAATATTTATGCTGCTTTAACAAATACTGACATTTCACCATTTGGTACAGTGCACTCTCCCACAGAAGCACCAACCTGTTTGCTTTCAGTAATAGAACTGTTGTTGACAGCAAAATACATAAGGTATCATTTGCTTCATGTTTGTTCCTGATGTTGGGAGGATTGTTATTTATAGGAAAACTCAAACATTTGTGAGCCAGTTATCATAGCAATCATACTTCATTAAAAGACTGATGACTGCAAAACTCCCTCTCTGTATAGACCAGCAATATTCAGATTAATTGAATCAGTCATGAATATAGAGTCATTTAGCATGAAAACTGACCTTTGGTCCAACTAATCCAGACTGACCATGTTCCCAAACTAAAATAGCCCCACCTGTCTGTATTTGGCCCATATCCCTCCAAACCTCATCATGTATTTGTCTAAATGGGATATGTTGAAACTGTCCATTTAATATCCTTCCTATAACAGGGTGACCAGAACTACACACAGTACTTCAGAAGAGGCCTCTCCAATGTCCTGCATTACCTTAACGTGACATTCCAACTCCTATACTTAAAGGTCTGAGCAAGGAAGGCAAACATGCTAATCGCCACCTTAACCACCCTGTGTACATGTGATGCAAATTTCAAAGAATTATGTATCTGAATCCCTACATCTCTGTTCTACAACACTACCCAGGGCCCTAATTGTATCAACCCTGAGCATGTTTGTTTAACCAAAATTTTTTATCTTGCATTTATCCAAATTAAACTCTCTCTACCATTCCTCAGCCCATTGAAACAATTGATCAAAATCTCTTTGTAATCTTAGATAACCTCCTTCATTTTCACTATAGCACCAATATTGGTGCTGTTTGCAAGTTTACTAACCATGCCTCATATGCTCTCATCCAAATTGTGTTTATATAAATAACAAACAAAAGTGAACCCATCAGAGGCCTCCAGTCCAAACAACCGCCCTCACCACCACGTTCTATATGCCTGCTTTATAATTAATTGATAAACCAGTTCTTGAAATAATAAAGCCACATTCAGAGTTTTTGTGCTTAAGAAGGGCACTATAATTATGGTATGCTCTAGCATCTTTAACAATAGATGCATTTATATAGCACTTTTTAACATAAAATGTCCCAAGGCAATTTGTAGGAGGATTATAAAAGTTTTCTCAGCAATGGCTCAATGGGTAGAATTATTTTTAATGAGTCACAAGCTTGAGAGTTCAAATCCAAATTCAAGACTTAAACACAAATGTCAAGTGGACAATCTAGTGCTGCACTGGTGAGTGTGCTACATTGTCAGAGGTGCTGTCTTTCGTTGAGACATGAAACTTGAAGCCCCTTAGCTGGATGTAAAAGATCCTCTGCCGGTACTTCAAAGAGATGGTCAAATGTTCATTTATTATTGGAGTAGCTTGAAAATAGAGTCAGATCTTCAAGATTTTCTTTTCCCCTAGCTTTTAAAGTATATACTTCTGGTCACTGTAGAGCAAACAGAGCTATGTTATTATTAAACCTAAAAGTATTGTTGAAGTAATTAATGTGATGCAAATTCTATTCACCTGTCTTAAGCACACTTGACAACTGAGTATCCACAGCTCTCTGAGAAAATTCCAAGATTCAAATGTTGCAGTGCAGAAATTTCTTTGTGTATTTCGATGGCTGAGTTCCACTGTGTTCTACACTTCCCAGCCAGCGTAAATATTTCTCAGCATGTACTGTGCTACGTTCCTTGAATTACATGGGCTGATTTTTTTTGTTCAAGCTTGAATTATTGTTTCCTTGAGTAAGATTCATGGTACCTTGTCTGCCATGGCTCAGAGCAACTTTTCGTACAATCTTCTGCTCTGTGTCTCAATGGTTATGCATCTGGATTCTCCAGCATTCTTCTTGTGCAATCATGTGGCAGGAGAGGAAGAAGTACTCACCGCATTCGGTTGGAAGCATTCGGTGTTCACGCCGCTGTCCCATATTTTGAAGCTTAGATTCCATACATCCTTAGACTTTGCAAGCCATGAACTGCTCTTTATTCTATGGTGCTGCATCACACAGCACATGTCCCAGAAAAGCAGGTTAGCCCCAGTTCCCCAGCAGGGACCTGGATGAGATGATGGAAAGGAGGACAAGTTGTATCCTGCAAATCTGCAAAGGCAGCCACGCTACCAGATCCATCCAGCCTGGACTGAGGTAGCATTTTCGGTCAGTGCTGTGTTCTAACTAAAATAGAATCCACAGCTGTGCAGGATGAAGGTTAATGGTCCTCTGCACTCTGCAAGGGGATCTGTCACTATCTTCTCTCTGCCAACTTTCATTTAGAAGACTACCACTCATTTTAACTCTGTCTCTCCATCAAGGCTTCTAGACGACAATACTCACTATTCTGTGCTTCAGCTCCACTCAACTCTGCTCTCCTACCTACTCCTGGCATACTAGCCCTTCTGTCTTCTGTGCTTCCTACTTATTCACTGGAGATACCTCACTATCTCTCGTTCTGCATGCATCACCACTAACTGATTCTGTCTTCTATCTAATTCCATCATATGGAGGAGGATGGACATAACGCAGTAAGAGAAAATACTTGATTTACTTTGATTTGATTTTACTGTCACTTAAGTACAAAAGTGCAGGGGTCCAGTGAAAAGTGTGTACGATGTTGCCATACTTGATGCCATCTTGGGTGCAAGTACCTAGGTACGGAATCTTATGAACAAGATAGAAAGAAAGAACAAAGTTAAAAGTTAAACATTGTAATAATTGTATTTTGTGTAAAACATACAAAGTAAGGTCAAAACTTACACATTTTAATTAGACCATAATTTTTAAGTAGAAAATAAAGCTGAAAGTTCAGACAATACGTCTTTTGTAAGTGCTTAGCCACGATGGGACTGCAGTTTGAGGAATCGCCTCGAAACCAGAAGTCCACACTGAAGCCACACTGGGCTGAGAGATCACCACGCCAGGCTGAAAATCTGCCATGCCATAGAAGAACTAACCAGAGAAGAGTACAACTGCTCATGTGGGGATGAGGTGACCACAATGGACCCCAGTGCAGAAAACTGTACTACTCTCCTAATGCCACCAAAGCTAACTTATTCTTAACCTGTAAAAGATTTTATTCCCTCTGGCACAGCTAATTCCCTGTTCAACACGAGAGATCCTCAACTCCACCTTGAAAAAGGAAGTCACTGAACAATGAGGATTCACTGGTAAGGCTTTCCACTGCGCACTCCATTGTTTAAGACATTCACCTTGGTAGGTAAATTTTCTCGATTAGACTCTAGCATAATCTGGTGAGCACATCACTAACATCTCCATAGGTTGTTGAGGAAGAAACACCCCAGCCTCGGACATTGAGGATTGCAGGAGACCTGATACCTGCTGGATCCCCTGCAGATGATGATTCCATGGTTTTGACAATTAATTACTTTATAAATATGATTAGAGGCAAAATAAAGCAGGTAGGTTCATCAGGAGCATTTAGTAAATTGTGTTGAAAGAAGGAGGATCTGATCATCTTAGCATTAAAGTGCTGGCTTCAGCTTTGATGCATCTGACTTTCTCCATGGATAGTGCCATGAAGAGCCAAATCTAGTGCATTCTGTGTCTGCCAGATATGTGCACAGACCTGCACGCCATCATTCTAGCTGTAGGTGCTGACAAGGTATCACTGCCAAGGTGAAAGTGGGACAAGGGCTTTAAACCTCATTCAGGTGACCATTCCTTTCTGGGAGACAGGGTGATGCCAGCAGACATGCTAGGGAGTAAAAGCCACACACAAGATCATTAGAAGCTTTATCTTGGAAAACTCAAGAGATACCATCTACTCCTGCCTGAGATATCAAAACCTCCATCAGTTCCAGCTGAGGATAGTGAATCTGTATCTGGGAAGGATGCTGTCTAATTAGGCCTGGGCTTTTGAGGACCAAATGCCTTCAGAAAATTATTCAAGTCTTCCAAGACTACAGGGTGAAATGTAGAGCAGGCTCCCTCTACTTCAGTTGCAGAAGTTGGTACTGCATTTGGATGTAGTGACAGGGAAAGGATATTCCTGTTTTTTCACCTCCAGTTGTGATGGAAGCCACATGTCACTATGTAGCATGATCTTTTCAAGTTATACTGTCAGGCCCTACTAGAGGATTCCAGACATCAAAACTTCAAACTCATTAATGAGGCCTACAGTCTGCCCTACTCTGACGATGGTGTAAGCATAGGCAGCCTTGTATCTTTGTTCTGTATCAATCTGAGTTTTTTGTAAAAGTGGGTAACCGTGGCCTCCAAGCAGCCTAGCCTGCATGAGCTGAGGACCTTGGAAGGAAATGGGAACCTGCTGTCGAGTTTGCAGTTCAGAAATAATGCTCAGCACCTTTTCAAAGGCAACTTGGTATGGGCCAGTGATGCCCACATTCTATGAATGAATAAAAACAACAAAAGTATGTACTTCGGCACCTCCCAAGATATCAAATGCAGACGTCTAAAATATGGCATCCGTGGCAATATAATTTGAACATTGAGGCAGAAGCCTTTTTTTTTGTTGACAAACTCTGTAGTTTGATGGTAAGGTGCAAAATAAGTCTATCAAGCCCTGTACCTGAGGAATGCCAGAGATTAATGAAGAAGTCCATTGTTGCGCACTGTTTGACTGTTCTTAGCATAGGAATGAATGTATTCAGCTGTGATCTGGATAAAATGGCATTCATTACATCCTAGATCAATTTTTGGTCAAGCATTAGGATATTCCATATGAGTTCCCAGTTACACTTTTAAACAAGTCATTGCAAAAATTCAGGGCACCAGTAGCCTTGGCGATCACTGGATGATCAGCCAGTCCATCTGATTGCAAGGTTTGTTTCAGCATTGGCTATTCACAATAACTTTCTATACTGGTTTAATTAACCAGAAAATGGTAGCAAGGTCATATTCTTATCCTCCTCCTCTTTGGAGAATCTTCACCTGTTGCTGCTTCTGAAGACTGTGCATAGCAGCCGTCAGAGTGCACTGTTACTGCTGGACTTGCTATTGGCATTGAAGTTGCTCCCTTTGATAATGTCTTTGCAACTGCCATGGTTGGTGGCCTTGTGGTGTTGCTTTAAATGCAATGTCCATGCCAAATGGCAGAGAATCTGTGAGGAATGTCAGAAAGAAAACACCATTGGTTCTGTTGAGCCATCACATCAATCACAATGTTATGCCCTAACACTCTGCCATTGAAGTTTTGCAAGGAGGTCATATCAAGCCTCAAGGAATTGAGAGTTATGAAACTCTATCCAAGTATATGTTGCACAACCAAAGTGTTCATGCTACACTGGGGAGAAAACCTCAAGCAGTAAGATACTGTGATAGCTATCCCCACCAAAAAGAGGCACCCTTGCAAGCGTATTTACAGTACGAAGGTGGCAGCTCTGAAGGATTGTTTTCTAGTATAGCTATAAATCTGTTTCAGAAACACCAAACCTAGGTACTACTTTTTAAGTTAGCTTACTTGATTACATTTGCTTAGGTGACATGACAAGGAGGCATTTAGTGCATACAATGTAATGGCCATGATTGCTTGAGGTAATCACTTGGGTGCATCCTTGTACATGAATGACCTAATGAATGCAATTTGATGCCAGATGGGTAGCATTATTGAATCAGTAGATGTATGATTAATTCAATTTGCCTTTGGTGGAGCCTCGAGTTCAATCAGTTTTACCCTACTTATGAAGGAAAAAAGAGTAACTTATTCCACCACTCTGCTTGCAGTGGTAGCCATTTTTTATCATTATTGTACGGTTGACTTTGGATTGAAGACTGGGAAGTTTCAATTTTGTCTTTTGAGTGACTTGCAGGTTCACCTGAGAAGAACAATGATCCCACCTTTCACTTCCTTTCGCTGCCTGTGTCCCTAATGTTTCAGTTCTTTTCCATTTCTTTTCATCTCCCTTCATATTGTGAATTGCCAAGCTTTTGTTGGCCAAAAGTGCTTTTTATTTAGAGGTCAGACTAATAGTGACTTGTGAAAACCCCACCTCCCAGGTTCCCTACCCCCTCCTATGTTCTGAGTTGCCACTCTTCTAGCTTTGAATTACCTCCTTTCACTGCAAACATTCCATCAGCAAGTCTGTCAAATGAAATCCATCTACCAGTTCATTTCCCATTTCCTCCAGCCTCCTGAATCATCTTGAGAGAACAGCCCGAGCTCCCAAAGTAATGTCTGCGCAGCACCCCAAGGGATATACCTGTCATGTCTGAATTGGGTGCGCTTGACTTGTAGGGCCAACCATGGTGCAGTTCTCACTGCAAAGGCATAAATTCCTGAGCTCTAATAGGACAAAGTGACTGACTATGGCCACCCACTAGATTGAAAACTGATAACCTTCTTGACTGACTGTCGCATTAGCTGCTGTTGGATTGTAATCCCCTTTGTATCCCATGCAACTGCATCCCTTTGATTTTTGGCAATTTTATTAAAGCATACAAGTTGCCAGTGCATCAAGCCACAGTAGCTGACAGCCTGTAACGTGGCATTGAAAATCTGTGTGCTAAAAGGTGCTGCAAACCACAGAGGATGGCTGTCTTCAAATAAGGTAAAGTGAGTGAATGCTAAGAAATGAAGTTAAGCACCATAAGAGACATTCTGTATAAATGTACTGTATGAGATATGCATGTGTGCTCTAGCATGGAAATCAAACTAGTAGAAATGTACCAGTCATAGATGTCCCCGAACTCCTGAAGAACAGAAGTGGTGTGAGAGTTGGACTAAAACCAGGTATGATGATGTGGTGGGGCTGGTCATCTATTAATACTGACTTGCATGGATGAAGGGTGGAGAAGGACAGTGTCCATGAACCATACAGGGATGTTGTGGTGAATACAGTTGGAAGAAGGCCTGGGCAAATAAGTAGTAAACTGCAGCTGCCAGGTTACCACTGTTTCATGTTGGGAACTGGTGCTATCTAGTTTCTTGGGGAAGGTGAGAATTTAAAGTGGCATATGAGGTGGATTGGGTTCATGAATTCCAATTGCATGGAAATAGGTGGTCATTGCTTAATAGTAAAATTCTAAAATCATTGTTTAAAGCTTAAGAGAAAAATTAGGAAATTGTTTCCCAACATAGAGACTCTGATATTTCTTTTTATTCCTTTCACCATATGTTCTCAACTATTGTGCCATTAGCCATGCTCCTTCAGGGAATAGAAAGTTCTGCCCTATGTTTAATTTAGAAGAACAAAAGAGGATCTAAACTCTAGGGGAATATAGGCCTACTTAATCTGTCATCATAGGGCAAGCCTTTCATCCCAGAACCAGCACTCTTATCGACTCCCCTGGGGCAAGTATTGCCCCTCTTTAGTTGAGAAATTGACACAGTTTTAATGGGATAACTCACTCAGTGGTACTGATTGGCCACAATCAGCAGCTTTCTGGACAAATACTAACTTGAAAGTTTTCAATGAAATATCTCTGAAACAGCAATCGCAAAGAGTTTAGCCATACCATCATGCTGAACAAATTACCTAATTTATAGTACTGCCTGGATTGTGCATTCCAGTAAATCTGATTACATCTCTTCAACTCAATTTGGCCAATTAACTTGATGAAGCAAAATTGCACCAAATATAAACAATGTTGAATTTTTAAAAACACCATTATTTGAGCATTAAAGCATACATTGGGCGTTATCAAAATAAAAGCTTGTAACACTACAACTATTCTTGTTTTGCTGTGCTCCTTTTTGATTTTACAAACTTTTACACTCCTTTAAAACCTGTAACCCATACACTTAGATTATTTCCTTTTTTAGCTAGCTGGATTTTGGTTACTTCCAATGTTTAAATTTAGGTTCAGCCATGACTGTAAGGTTGGAAGGGAGGAACCAGACAGCGCACAGTCCAAACAAATCCTCAATGGCATGTCAGGTGGAAGATATCTTATAATATCAACACCTGCAACAGTGAACGAAGGCTGCAGCAGTATGGGCATCCCCAGTCATCGATGTTCCCTTGCCACTGGAACTGGATCAACCTTTTGTCAGGGACTCTGTCTGCTACTTTGCAGCAGTATTCCCACATTAAGAGATGTCCTTCACAAGTTGTCTAAATGGAGGCGTTCAATTTCATTAGAAGAAACTGACTTGGAGGAACCTCCTGTATGAAAAGACACAATTTTTTGTGAACACCCATCATCATAGAAGTATGGAAAAGTAGCCTGAGAAAGGAATACCAGTGATCTCAAGTCCAAGGATCAATCCCACCACCTCGAACCCTACCAAATGTGTGGACAGAGTTATGTCTCTAGAATTGGCTCATTGGTGATGCTAGGTCCCTCAGAACCTGTAACCAGTGACATGAAAACACCTAGGTGGACAATCATAATCTTTGGTGAGTGCTGATGAGTGAGGAAAACATAAGATGTGTGTCCTTTATCACAGTCCAGTCTTCAGTTTAACGTGAGGAACAGGGATAGTTTACTATGGGCTAGACTTCAAGTTACACTGTGGTAAGGGAGGCTTATAAATGCATATGTAGTTTTCCCATCACCCCTCTGCCTCTAACCTGCCTCAAACTTTACAGGGGACGATAGAGTTGGGGAACTCTTCTGCTAAGCAGGGGAGGCAGATTTATCTGCATAGGTTCGTGTTGGGCAAAGTCAAGGTAAACCCCGGGGTTAACACTGCTGCCTCAGTGTCAAGGACCCAGGTTCAATTCCACCCTTGAACAGCTGTTTATTTGTGTGGAGGTTGCACATTCTCCCCCTGTCTGTGTGGGTTTTCTCCAGGTGCTCCTGCTTCCTCCCACTGACCAAAAATGTGCAGGTTTCGTGAATTGGCCATGCTAAATTGCCCCATCGTGCTCAGGGATGTATAGGCTAGGTGCATTAGTCAGGGACAAATAGAGTAATAGGGTAGGAGAATGGGTCTGTGTGGGATGTTCAGAGGTTCGGAGTGGACTTGATAGGCCAAATGGCCTGCTTCCACCATGTAGTGATTCTGATTCTAACTCCTCTGGGCCTACTGAGGTTTCTTTCCTCTCTCACCAACAGTCCATACTCCTGGAACTGGCTATTGATAGAACCTGGCGAATTTCACTATGGTGAAATTTCCTTCTGAGATATAGGCAAGCTTTTTAAGCAAATTAGTGCCCCTCCAAGCATTACTTGGCTTTGGGTAGCTGATAGTATTGTGGGCAGGTTGCCCACCGCTCTCGACTTTTTAGCTGGGGCTGAAGGTCATGTGGAGGTACTACAGTGCCCTATAAATTCTAGACACATTTCTTTGGCATCTCTAAGCAGAAGTATAGAATCATACAGCACAGGAAAGAGGCTATTAATTTGTGCAATTAAATTGCTATCTAATTAGTCTCACACTCATGTACTTTGCTCATCACTCTGCAAATTTCTCCTTTCAAGTAAAAGTCCAAATCCCTTTTGAATAGTACTGAACCAGCTTCCTCAATCTTTTCAGATTGTTATCAAATACATTCCAAGTTATTAAATGGCTATATAAAAACATTTCTCATTTACTTTCTGGCTACTTTGCCAGTTATGATAAATCAAAGTTCTCTGATTATCAAATTTTCTGCTCATGGAAATTGTTTCTTTCCAGCTACGCCATCAAAATATGTAATCGTTTTGAAAACCTTCTATCAAATCCCCGTTCTCCTTCCCTATTCTATGGTGTGCCATCCCAGTTTTTTTTATCTCACCACAAACTTAATCCCATGGTTCTTTTCTGGCAAATCACCTGTACATCCTGTCCAAACTATTCATCAAAATAATCATAATATGGATACTGTTAATATCCCTTTAGTGCGTTTTTATTCCCTTGTAAAATATGTCAATAAGTGCTTAGAGTGACCAGTTTCACTCTTTCCCTATGGTATTTGAAGACGAAGAGGCTGATGGGAAGATTGGAAGGACCAAAATGTTTGGCTGCAGGTATACATTGCAAGAGCTTGAGTCCAAGAGCTGGCATTGAAAGGAATTAAGGTCTGCCTGGCTGCCCTTTAAATATATCAGCAGGACCTTTGACCCCTTTAAGTAAATGGCAGACACATGAACTTCTTGATTTCCCCACCACAAGATTCTTCATCCTTCTTATGCAAGCAAATGTAATAAACTGAAAACCGTATTTAATTGCATGAGAAAAACTGACCTGCTTCCAAGTGGTTAATTCCAGTCTGTCACCTGCATAACAGACGATTAGCCTTAGGAATCATTGCAATATTTCTGTTACATAGCTTCCAGTCCATGGAGTGATGTACATTTCCAAATGTGAAGAATACAGTTCAAGCAACTATGCTTCATGTTTCAGAATTTGAGTATTACTGAGGAAAAAAACATGCTGCTGAAACTTTAACTCATCAGGACCGATAAAGGGAACAAGAGCATACTAATTGTTTGGCAAGATGGTTTAGATTGGTCAAGACTGTGCCATGGAGACCTATTGTCTTGCATGTTTTTGGTTAATTCAACAAAACTAAATTTACAGATGAGACAAAGCTAGGTAGAAGGGTGAGCTGTGAGGAGGATGTAAGGGTGTTGCAATGTGATTGAGACAGGGCAAATGTATGGCTGATGCAGTATAATGTGGACAAATGTAAGGTTATCAACTTTGGTTGTAAAAGTAATAAGGCAAATGCTTATTTAAATAGCTGTAAATTGAATGAAGGGAATATTCAATGAGACCTCAGTATCCTTGTGTACCAGTCACCGAAAGTAAGTGCAGACGTGCAGCAGGTAGTAACAAAGGCAGACTGCAGTTGGCCACCTTAGAAACAGGATTTGAATACAGGTTCAAGAATGTCTTACTTCAAAAATACAGGGCATTGGTGAGGCCACACCTGGAATATTGTGTGCAGTTTTGTCGGGGAGTCCAGAACCAGGTGTCAGAGTTTAAGCATAAGGGGTTAACCTTTTAGGGTTGAGATGAGAAGAAATTTCTTCACCCAGAGAGTAGTGAGCCTGTGGATTTCACTGCCACAAAGTGATTGAGGCCAAAACATTCTGTTTTCAAAAGGAACGTGGATAGCTGTTGAGGCGAAAGGGATCACGAGATGTGATTTAGGGTGGGATTAGATTATTAAGCTTGATGATCAGCCATGATCATGTTGAATGGCAGAAAAGGCTCAAAGTGTTGAATGGTCTATTTCTGCTCCCATCTTCTATTTTTCTATTTTAAAGCTATACCTGGACAAGTTTTTTTTCCTCCAGAGAACAGGCCCCTGAATATGAATATACATAGACTCAGCAAGCATATACATAAGCCATGTCATGAGCCCTAATGATTCAATTGGCTGTTAGTGTAATTCTTAGCACATTTGGATTTATTCTGAGCAATCACAGTTCTGAGTTTTGCAAGTTTGGCCTGGGTCAGTACTGAGTGTATGCCACAGTGATATAGCTGTATTTCAAATTTGAGATTCTTAAGTGCAAAGTGGAATGCTTCAACTGAGTGTATCTCTTTTCCGGAATATTCAACAATGGTTTGTTTTTCAAAACACAATAGGAGGCTTGGAAGTTCATGCTAAGAATTTTCTGGAATGAAATACGTTTTTAAATACAACTAAGTGAGTGTATTATAAATTTGACTTTTATTGCATCATTAAGGTTGCTGCATAGTTCTCTTGAATTTGGATATTGGTGACTTTAGTACTTTGCATTTGTTATGCCAGGCAATGAACACTCCATTCCTATAGCTAATTTTTGCTGTCCTTGAATAAATATTTTACTGGAAGAATCTTTGGAATACTGAGTACTATCATTGGAAAATTATTTTCTTGTATTATTTGCATCACTGGTGCTAAGCATGCCTTGTCAATGACTGCAATTTCAGATCTGATTTGTTATAAAATATAAAATGTATGCTAAAAGGAGCTGTCTGAATGCACTTTGGCAATATCTTCCATATGTGTTCAATTTAGTTTGTAAATTTCTTTGTCTCTCTCTCTCTCTTGTATTTTGATTTCTCTATTTTCTCATTTATTGCTACGATCTGTAATGCTGGACTTTTTTATTTCTTTATCTTTTTTTTTCCCCGAAGAACGTGTACTGAAGAATCTGTACCTAGATACCTTGTACCTAAGATAGTGCCAAAAGTGGCAACTCATAAAACTTTTCACTGCATTCAATCGAGTACATGCGACAAAGCTAATTCAGTTCAACGATCACTTGCCCTCACGTTCGCTCTTGTACCCGTTCACACTCTCGTTTGCTTACTGTCTCTTGCTCTCTCACTCACTTACTGTGTCTCGTGCTCTGTAGCTTAATGTTTCTCTCTCTCGCCAACTTACTATATTGCCTACTCACTGTCTTGCCCACTCCACCTCATGTCCCCTCTCGCGTTTCTTGTCTCTTGCACTCTCTTGCTTACTGCCTCGTGCCTGCTCGCGGTCTGTCACCCACTCACCTTCTTTCTCCCCCCCCCCCACCCCCCACTTACTGCCTCTCATGTGCATCCTCTCTCTTGCTTACTGCATCTCGCGCACATCCTTTTCATGCTTACTGCCTGACTCTTGTGTGCGCTTACTGCCTGTCTCATTCAAGCATGGCTGATACACTTTTCAACTCCATTTTCCTGCCTTCTCCCCATTACCTTTGATCCCTTTACTGATCAAAAATCAATCTATCTCTATCTTAAATATACCCCGTGAGTAGGCCTCCACAACCTTCTGTGGCAGTGAGTTCCACAGATGCATCACCACCTGGCTGAATAAATTCCTCATTACCTCTGTTCTAAAGGGTCATCCCTTCACTTTGGGTCCTAGTCTGTCCTACCAGCAGAAATATTTTTCCGACGTCCACTCTATTTAGGCCTCTCAGTATTCTGTAAGTTTCAATCCGATCCCCTGCATCCTTCTAAACTCAAAAGTACAGACCCCCCAGAATCCTCAAAAGCTCTTCATATGACAAGCCCACATCCCTGGGATTATTTTTGTGAACCTTCTCTGCACCCCTTCAAATGCCAGCACACCTCTCCTTACATATGGGGCCCAAAACTGCTCACAATATTTCAAATGTGGTCTGACCAGAGACTAATACAGCCTGAACAATACACCTCTGCTGTTGTGTTCTCGCCTTAACATTGCATTTGCCTTCCTCACCGTCATGTGAACCTGCATGGTAACCTTAAGAGAATCTTAAACTAGGACTCCTCAGTCCCTTAATGTTCAAATTCCCAAAGCATTTCCCCATTTAGAAGATAGCCCACACCTCTCTTCTCCTTACCAAAGTGCATTATCTCAGATTTTCCCATATTGTGTTCCATCTGCTACATCTTTGCCAGTCTCATAGCCTGTCCAGACCTCTCCAGCCTCCGCACCCCCTCAACACTACCTGCTGCTTCATTTATCTTTGTGTCATCTGGAAACTTAGCAACATGCCTTCAATTCTGTCATCTAGATCATTAATGTATAACTGAATGGTTGTGGTCCCAAAATTGACCACTGCAGAAGTCCACTAATCACTACCTGTCATCCTATCTCTTTATCCCGCTCTCCTGCCAATCAGCCAGTCCATTATCCATTCCAGTACCTTTCCGTAACACTGTGGGCTCTTATCTTATTTAGCAGCCTCCTGTGTGACCCTGTGTCAAAGTCTTCTGGAAATCCAAATAGATCACATCCACCAGCTTTCCTTTTTCAACTTGCTCATTATCTCCTCAAAGACTTCTGATGGATTTGACAATAATGACATTCTCTTGATGAAGCCATGCTGACTCAGTCCTATTTTACCGTACACATTCAAATACTTCACAATCTCTTCTTTAATAATGGACTCTAAACCTGACCAATGATTGAGGTCAAGCTAACAAATCTATAATTTCCTGTCTTCTGATTCCCACCCTCCTTAAATTGTTAGCCATTTTCCAGTCCTCTGGTCTCTCTGACTCCAATCATTGTTGAAAGATTACCACTAATGCCTGTACAATCTCCTCAGCTATCTCCTTCAGAATCATGGGATGTAGTCCATCCAGTCCATCTTCATCCCTTTCAGCTTCCTCACACTTTTTCAGCTTCTCCTTTAGTGAGGACTACTACACTCACCTCTGCCACCTGATTTGACTTGAAGTCATGGTGTGCTACTGATGTCTTCAATCGTGAAAACTGATTAAAAGGACCTATTCCATTCCTCCATCATTTGTTTCTTGTTACTACTTCTCCAGCCTCATTTTCCAGTGGACCACTGTCCACTCTTGCCTATCTCTTACTTTTTATATATCCAAAAAACTCTAGCAATCTTCTTTAAATTACTAGCTGGCTTACCCCCATTTCATCTTCTCACTTTTTTAGTTGTCCTCTGTTAGTTTCTGAAGGTTTCCCAATCCACTAGTTTTCCACTAATCTTCACCACATTGTGTGCTTTTGCTTTTATACTGTGCATGATTTCCCTTGTGCAACCATGGGTTACCTCATCCTCTCCTTAGTATGTTTCTTCTTCCTTGGGATGAATTTCTGCAGTGCATCCTAAATTAACCCAGCAATCCCTGCAGTTGCTGCTACATCTTCCCAGCTAGGCTCCCCTTCCAATTAACTCTAGCCAGCTCCTCCTTCATGTCTTTTAGCTACCTTTACTCAATTGTAATACCATTAAATCTGATTCCAGCTTCTCCGTCTCAAACTGCAAGGTGAATTCTATCATACTATAGTCACTGCCCCCCAGGGCTTCCTTCACCTTTAACTCCCTAATTAAGTCTGCCTCAGCACTGCTGCCTCACAGCACCAAAGACCCGGGTTCAATTCCTGACTCAGGCGACTGACTGTGTGGAGTTTGCACATTCTCCCCGTGTCTGCGTGGGTTTCCTCCGGGTGCTCCGGTTTCCTCCCACAGTCCAAAGATGTGCAGGTCAGGTGAATTGGCCATGCTAAATTGCCCGTAGTGTTAGGTAAAGGGGTAAATGTAGGGGTATGGGTGGGTTGCGCTTCGGCGGGTCGGTGTGGACTTGTTGGGCCGAAGGGCCTGTTTCCACACTGTAAGTAATCTAATTACATATCACCAAATCCAAACTTATCTGTTCCCTAATGGATGCTACCACAAGCTGCTCCAAAAAACAATTTTGTAGACATTCCACAAATTCCTTTTCTTGGGATCAGCTACCACCCTGAGTTTCCCAGTCCATCTGAATATTGAAGTCTTCCATGATTATTGCAATAGTGCATTTCATACCTGCCTTTTCTACTCCACATCCTGACTACTGCTAGGAGGCCTATACATAACTCCCATCAGAGTCTTTTTCTTCTCTACCTGTACAGATTCTATGCCTTTCAATCCTATATCTCCTCTTGGTATTGCGCTCAGCTTCACCTCCTCACGCATCTCTCCTTCATGAGCATTCCCAGTTTCCCTTATCTGCCAGCCCCTCTTCTTCCTCTCCCCCAGATTGGCTGGCAATGATATACACAGACCAATTTTCTTTTCCTTTTGGGGACAATCATATCTATCCAGAAGAAAACTTATTTGTATGAATACTTTTCAGTCTATAATAGATGAGTAACACTAGGATCTCAGTTTGAATACGGGAATTATAACCAATAAGATTAAGTCATGATGGCGCTGCTTGAATGTGGTGGCCTAGTACAAATAATCATGTCAAGGACACTTCCTGTATTTTAATCTCCCTAGCGTGCAGACATCAGATGAAAATACAACTCATTCTAGTTAATAAGGGCATTGATTTTAAAGGCATGCTTCTCTTGAGCACTTGGAAATCTTAACCCTTTCTTTGTTTCCAAGTTGATTTCAGTGTATCTTGGCTAATATAGGTTTGTCTGTTCCTTGTCTTTATTTTCATTAGTCACTAAAATTACATAGTTTTGCTTCAGTCTGTTAACTGTAATGCAATGAAAATGTGGCTAATTATTGGCTTTCTTTGTCTAACCCTGGGTGGTATAAAGATATAGTGTACAGTTTAAAGCCAGCTAGAAAGCTGTCTGGTGGGTGGTGACTAATAGAATGCATTTAATATTTGATGGGGAATTAAGATTGTGTTCAAGCTATGAAATGCTTGAACAATTATGATAGTGTGAATCACTCAAAACTACTGTCCTGCAGTTTACTGTCATCTGGAAGATCAAATGGACTGTAGTCTTGAACAAACATGTAATTACCAGTTTGAAAACAACAGTTAAAAGGATTAGATGAAGGGTGAGAAAAGACTCACATGAAGCATAAACACTGGCATAAACCACAGTTTATTGATTTCTGTTCACTGCTGTAGGGTGTCATTGTAAGTTCAATATTTATTACTCTTCAAAAGGTGATGCTGATGTTGCCTTGAAGCTCTGGAGTATGTGGTGACAGAGCTTCCACAGTACTTTTAAACAATGAATTCCAGGCTTTTGATCTGGAAACAATGAAGGAACAGGCATATATTTCCAAAATTGCAATGTAGTGGACTTGGAGGGAAAGTTGCAGTGCTGGTGTTTTCAGAAGTCTGCTACTTGCTCTTCTCAATGATAGAAGTTGCAAGTTTGGGTAGTTCTGTCACAGAAGCATTGTTAAGTTGCTGCATGTTGCAGATGGCAGGTACTCTAGTTACAGTGCACTGGTGGTGGGGGCAGAGTATTTAAGGTGCAGTTTGTAGAATATCGGTCACATCGTCTGCCTTGTCCTGCATGATGTCAAGTTTCTTGAATACTGTTGGAACTGCACCCATCAAACAAATGGAGAGTATTCCATCATGCCTGATCTGTATCTTGTAGATGGTGAACAGGCTATGGAGAGTTGGGAGGTGAGTTACTTGCCACAAAATAGCCAGCCTCAGACATAGTCCTGTTGTCAAGTATTTGTATTTGGTCCAAGTAGATATTTGGTCATTGGTGACTCTCTGGGATGTTGATGGAAGATTCAACTCCTCACCGGTAATACCATGAGGTGAGTAGTGGTTAAACTTTTGTTTTGTTGGAATTGCCAGAGCATGGCATTTGCATGAAATGGCTGTTTTGGTGAAGGGGAGTTATATACTTTACTTCACCCACTGATCATAACTCTAGGGCTAATGCAGGCAAAAATGACTGCAGACGTAAATTAAGTAGCTGTGCGGAGAGCTAGAGACCTACAAATGCAAAGTGAATTTTAAGTAACAGCCCTTCAAAAGTGGTAGGAAGTAAATGCGGATGAACTGAACTGTGATCTTTTGTGAATACAAAAATAATGAAGGGCTGACAACACCCCTCTCAACAGCAACCCATTTCCTGCAGCTATGTCCCAAACTGCAGACATATTTGTATTTTTCCCTTTGAAAAGTATACAAGGGCAGGGTGTCAAAATGCTAGTTTAACTCTACTGGACTGTGCTACTGGGACTAAACATTCCTGTGTAGCAGTATGGGTTTGAGCATTAACATACTGGAAAGAACAGGTGAAGAATTATCCCATTCTCTTTACCTGGAACACAGGGGTGACTCTTTTTCAGAGAGTGCTAGAGTTCAAGATAGCTAGCAGCCATTCAAAAGGGAAACAGGACAACAAAAAGGACTCTCCCTGTGAATGCTGGAATTCAGTCATGGTTGAAAGGAAGCAGAACCACAGGATCTCAAGCAATCTGCAAAACTAAGGATTGTTTAAATCCCAACATCAACGCTACCAGTGATCTCCACTGCAAGGGCCACAGCATTCAACTATCTGCTCTTTGGAACAATTCAAACACTAATCCATACATCTTTTGCTTTATACTTTTGTCTTTTTGGACTTGCGCCTTATTTCCTTTGTGTATTTTCCTCTTTCTTCTATGTAGTAAATAGTAAGCTTGATCTTTGTTAATTCAAGAAAGATGGGTTAAATTAGCTACCACATTATAGGAACAATGCAACCGCACTGGAGTGCAGACAGAGTAGATTAACCAAAATGTTGCCCGAATTGGAGCATTTTAACTATGAAGAAAATCTGGATAAGCTAGGGTTGTTTTCTTTCGAGCAGAGAATGCTGAGGGGGGGACCTGATCAAAGTATATAAGATTATGTGGGTTGTAGTCAGTGCAGGTAGAAAGCAGCTGTTGCACATTGTTGGAGGGTCAATAACAAGGGAGGGAGGGGCATAATTTTGAGATGAAGGACTGGATGTTTAGAGGGGTTTTAAAGAAAAATGTTGTCACCCAGAGGGTGGTGGGGATCTGGAATTCACTGACTGGGAAGCTAATAGAGACTGGATATCTCTCAACCTATATAAAACAAAAATGTTGATGAACACTTGAAGCATCATAAAATTCAAAGCCATGGGTCAAGTGTTGGAAATTTTGTAGGTAGAGTGTGTGCTGACCTATGGGTGAAAGTGCCTTTTCAGTGCTGTATGATTCTATAACTCTTAAAAACAGTTCATTTGAGTTTGGCAAAATGTTATCCACAAGCTCCTTAGTAGGTTGCAACAAGGCTAATTTACAAAGAGGATACGTATCTAAAGTAGAGGCACCAGTTAATCCCTTCTAATCCAGAAATTTACAGGTTTAGGCTTTCTAACCTGGAAGCATAATGAATTGGGGAACTTTGCCTGGTGTTGGTGTAACA
Source organism: Chiloscyllium plagiosum (assembly GCF_037043375.1). Classification (NCBI taxonomy): domain Eukaryota; kingdom Metazoa; phylum Chordata; class Chondrichthyes; order Orectolobiformes; family Hemiscylliidae; genus Chiloscyllium; species Chiloscyllium plagiosum. The sequence continues at coordinate 45,439,439 of NW_028270158.1, read as the reverse complement.
GCAAAAACGTTTCCTTTCTGTCATACTAAGGAATTTTGACTCATTAACAGTAGGTTAGTCTCACAATGTTGTCGCAGTTGAAGCACACATTGCCCAAGCGTTATATCTCTTTCTGTAAGCAATGTTTTTTGAGAAAACAACCCTTTGTGTGCAGGACTTTTGTAACTTCTGGTGCAGAACAGTTTGGGACAGTTTCTTTATTTTTTTGATTTGGAGATGCCGGTGTTGGACTGGGGTGTACAAAGTTAAAAATCACACAACACCAGGTTATCGTCCAACAGGTTTAATTGGAAGCGCACTAGCTTTCGGAGCGACGCTCCTTCCTTCACTATCACCTGATGAAGGAGCGTCACTCCGTGTGCTTCCAATTAAACCTGTTGGACTATAACCTGGTGTTGTGTGATTTTTAACCTTTTTTTTGGGCATTGTTTATCTCTGCTTGTGGTGAGAAGGTGTTAGCCGTCATTGTCATCAGAAGCAATCCAGTTTATGTGCAGCATTTCCAAATACAGAATGAAATCCTGACATTGTACCTCATCCTTAATCTTGGAACAATCATGTAACATTGCACCAGTATAAACATTTTTTTCATCCATTACAAAAGGCACTAAACCATCCCTTACGGACAAAGGAAACTTTCATCCCGTCAATCCCAGAGGTAAAAGGCCAGCATCCAACTGCTTTTGCCATCCAGTTCCCTGAAAATTGATGCAAAGTGGTGCAAATAGATTCAACTTGGGGTGTGTATTTAAATAAAATATAGATCTACTGGGAAAGAGCAAGAGAAGTAGAACTAATTGGATAGCTCTTACAGATCACCAGAATAGATGCATTGTGCAGGATGGCTGCCTCTCTATGCTGTATAATTCTATAAGAAATACATTTAGTTATGTTGCTGTGTAAATCATTTGTTTATCTTTTTTTTGTTCTGTGATAATTTATCTGACTTCCTTCAGGAGCTTAAGAAAAAACCTTTAATTTGATAGCACATCAAGTTGACAAAATTCTAATTGATAGTCACCTGCAAAAGTAATGTAACAGACTACTCTGGGTCGTTGATTCTAAGTTAGAGCAATTATTTAAATTCTTGAAATTTCCAAGACTCCAAGTTTCCAGACTTAAGTAAACCGAGACATACATTTAAAACTTGTGTCCGTATATGTACGATCCATTTTACGTGTATCTGAGCATATGATCCATTTTACAATGCATTATGATAATTGTGACAGGGTAGAACTTTAGTAATCAAAAGGAAATACAACAAAAAATCAGTTTAAGTTGCAGAAACAACCAGGCTTAATTTTTTAAAATTTAACTTACACTAGAGCCTTGCATACGTATTGAAGATAATTAAATTAATTCCATCATTCACTTGATAAAAAGGTACATAGCCATTATAAGTTGTGCTTATGTATTCTTTTAAATTTAAAGACATTGAACAAGTCAAAAAAACTACTGGCAAAACGATGAAAACATGATCTGTAGTTAATAGGAAATTTGTTTGCATATATATATCTATTATATCATAATTGACTATAAGGTCAATAGTAAATTAGAACTTAATTATTGTAACATTTTCTCCCAATTTTTTTCTACAATATACCTGTAGTAATGGAAATCAGCACTTGGTAATTTTTGTTTTATTATCTTTGCTTTAGCCCGGCACCAGCACGGAGTATGAGCATCCTGAATCTTGCAGACAGATCAAATGTTGTCCTACCTCCTCCAGATTATGCCTCTGATCCAGTTAAACATCACAACAAGGAAGTATCTTTCCACTCTTACAGCAGCATCCCAGTCAAAGGGATTGTCACCCAGCCAGACAATACTAGTTCAGTAAGTACCCATCAAAGATAATGTGCCATCATTTTTGTGAAAAATCTATGATCGTAAGGGTGTTCTTGAATTTCGATCTAATACTAGAATTTGTTTTTGTAGTTGCATGTCATGAACAAATAACACTAAAGTAAAATAAGTTTCTGAGAGCAATCATTCTCCCATCTATATCTGAAGGGTTGTGAGTCAAGCTATTCTCTAGAAACGTGAGTGCATTGTCCATACTGATGAAATATCCGCCTTTTTAACATTGAGAACACTGTTGACTATTAATTCAGATTTAACCACTTATGAGTTTGGCTTATCCTAATCTATTACTTGCAAATGCTCAGCACTATACAACGTGTTTGCCTTAAATTATAAAACTTCTCAAGATTGATTGATTGAAGTTATTCCTACTTTAGAACAATAAGTGTATTCCTCCGTAGTGTAACTGTTGTGTTTAAACAAGTTTATGCTAATGATTAATGATAGTGTAGGTTACTTTGAAATGGCAGACAACATGTAGTTGAAATTGATCTTTAGGAGCAGTGTCAAATAGGCTTCCTACTGTACAATACCCGGCTTTTGCTTTCCTTTGGCTTGGACAATACCATTGTTTTTAAATTTCAAACTGAATCTCAGAATCTGGAAAAGACAGTTCATTTTTTTTTGGTAGAAATAGTATTCTGCAAGTTTTGGTTAATGATGTAGGAGGGAGGGAGTCAAATTTCTGGGACATTGGGACTGGTACAAGCAGAATGAGCAGGACCAGGATAAATGCACTTTTGGATTGGGGTGGAGGAGGTTTAAAGTAGAATAGAAGGGGATAGGGTGTGGGGGGTGTTAAACGAGAAAGGAAGTACAGGGTTAAACTAGAATGGTAAGGGGGATGGGAACCTGAGCAGGAACCTGAGGACAGAAAAACGAGGACAGAAAAACAAAGGTAGAAACACAAGATGAAAAGCAAAAGTAGAAGGCAGATTTTCTTTAAAAAATGAGGCCATAGTGCAAATCAAAGCTAAAATGACTAAACAGGTTAAAAAGACAATTCTAAAGAGTTTGTGTCTGAAGGCATGGAGCGTTCATAGGTGAATTAGAAGCGCAAATAGATCTAGATGATTGTGATTTAGTTGCAATTATAGTAACATGACTGCAGTGTAACCAAGCATGGGAACTGAGCATCCAGGGGTATTCATTATTTAGCAAAGATACACAAAAAGGGAAAGGAGATGGTGTACTGTTGTTCATAAAGGAGGAAATCAATGCAATAGTGAGGCAGGATATTGGCTCAGAAAACCATGGTGGAATCTATTTAGGTGGAAATAAGAAACATCGCAGGGGAAGAAAACATTGGGACTTCTCTAAGAGAAGGCATTAAATAAGAAATCAGATGTATGCAATAACAGTACAACTGTAATTGTGGGGGTCTTTACATATATGGATTGGAAAAACCAAACAAGCAATTGTGTTGTGGAAGAGGACTTCCAGGAGTGTGTACTTGATTTTTATTTTAAATCAATATGTTGTAGAACCAACCAGAAAACACACTAATATAGATTGGGTACTGAGGAATGAGGGGGTTCTTTGGGGAAGGGTGACCATAATATGAGAGAATTCATCATTAATGGAGAATGAAGTAATTGAATCAAAAATTAGGATCCTGCATTTAAATAAAGAGAATTAAGACGATAAGCCACAAATTGGCAAGAATGGATTGGGGAATCTTACTAAAGAGATTGATGGTGGATAGGTAACGTTAACTATTTAAAGAATGTGTCATGAATTAAAACAGTCATTCATTCCTGTATAGCACAAACATTTAGGAGTAGGCAATGGCCTAGTGATACTATCATTGTACTATTAATCCAAAAACTCAGTTAATGTTCTCAGGACCTGGTTTTGAATCCTGCCATGACAAAGAGTCATATAGTCATAGAGATGTACAGCATGGAAACAGACCCTTCGGTCCAACCCGTCCATGCCAACCAGATATCCCAACCCAATCTGGTCCCACCTGCCAGCACCCGGCCCATATCCCTCCAAACCCTTCTTATTCATATACCTATCAAAATGCCTCTTAAATGTTGCAATTGTACCAGCTTCTACCACATCCTCTGGCAGCTCATTCCATACACGTACCACCCTCTATGTGAAAACGTTGCCCCTTAGGTCTCTCTTATATCGTTCCCCTCTCACCCTAAACCTATGCCCTCTAGTTCTGGACTCCCCGACCCCAGGGAAAAGACTTTGTCTATTTATCCTATCCATGCCCCTCATAATTTTGTAAATCTCTATAAGGTCACCCCTCAGCCTCCGACACTCCAGGGAAAACAGCCGCAGCCTGTTCAGCGCCTCCATGTAGCTCAGATCCTCCAACCCTGGCAACATCCTTGTAAATCTCTTTTCTGAACCCTTTCAAGTTTGGCAACATCTTTCCTATAGGAAGGAGACCAGAATTGCATGCAATATTCCAACAGTGGCCTAACCAATGTCCTGTACAGCCGCAACATGACCTCCCAACTCCTGTACTCAATACTCTGACCAATAAAGGAAAGCATACCAAATGTCGCTTTCACTATCCTATCTACCTGCGACTCCACTTTCAAGGAGCTATGAATCTGCACTCCAAGGTCCCTTTGTTCAGCAACACTCCCTAGGACCTTACCATTAAGTATATAAGTCCTGCTAAGATTTGCTTTCCCAAAATGCAGCACCTCACATTTATCTGAATTAAACTCCATCTGCCACTTCTCAGCCCATTGGCCCATCTGGTCAAGATCCTGTTGTAATCTGAGGTAACCCTCTTCCCTGTCCACTACACCTCCAATTTTGGTGTCATCTGCAAACTTACTAACTGTACCTCTTATGCTCACATCCAAATCATTTATGTAAATGACAAAAAGTCAAGGGCCCAGCACCGATTCTTGTGGCATTCCACTGGTCAAAGGCCTCCAGTCTGAAAAACAACCCTCCATCACCACCCTCTGTCTTCTACTTTTGAGCCAGTTCTGTATCCAAATGGCTAGTTCTCCCTGTATTCCATGAGATCTAACCTTGCTAATCAGTCTCCCATGGGAAACCTTGTTGAACGCCTTACTGAAGTCCATATAGATCACATCTACTGCTCTGCCCTCAATCTTCTTTGTCACTTCTTCAAAAAACTCAATCAAGTTTGTGAGACATGATTTCCCATGCACAAAGCCATGTTGACTATCCTGAATCAGTCCTTGCCTTTCCAAATACATGTACATCCTGTCCCTCAGGATTCCCTCCAACAACTTGCCCACCACAGAGGTCAGGCTCACCGGTCTATAGTTCCCTGACTTGTCTTAATCACCCTTCTTAAACAGTGGCACCACGTTTGCCAACCTCCAGTCTTCCGGCACCTCACCTGTGACTATCGAATGGTGGATTTTGAATTCAATTTTTAAAATTTTGGAATTAAGAATCTACTGATGACCATGGAATCATTGCCAATGATCAGAAAAACCCATCTGGCTCACTAATATCCTTTAGGGAAAAAAAATCTACCATCCTTATCTGGTCTGGCTTGTGTGTGATTCTAGACTCTCAGTAATGCGACCAATTCTCAATTGCCCTCTGAAATACCAGTCTTCAGCCATTCCGTTCAATCCATATGATATCAATAAACAATTAGAGGCACTGGATGCTACAAAGGCTATGGACCCTGACAATATTTGCAACAGTAATGAAGACTTGTGGTCCAGAACTTGCCACTCCAACGCAGCTAATTACTGCCCAATCAGTCTACTCTGGATCATCAGTAGATTGGTGAAAAGTGTCATCAGCAGTGCTATTAAACAGCACCTGCTCACAGAACCCAGTTTGGCTCTGCCTGGGCCACTTGGATCCTGACCTCACAGCCTTGGATCAAACATGGAAAAAAATCCAGAGTTAAGGTGAAAGTGACTGCAGTTCACATCAAGGTCCCATCGATTGAATGTGTCATCAAGGAGCAAAACTGGAATCGATGAAATCAGAGGGCAAACTCTCTGCTGGTTGGAGTCAAACCTGGCACATCGGAAGATGGTTTTGGTTGTTGGGTCACTTGCACCACAAACCTCAGGCTATCATCATCTATAATAAGAGGCAATCTAACCACCACACCCTGATATTCAATAGTGTTACCATCACTGAATCCCCACACCATCAACAGCCTGGGATTACTATTGACCAGAAACTCCAGTGGTGTCTCCACTTAAACACAGTGGCTACAAAAGCAGGTCAGAGGCTAGGAATACTGAAGTGAGTAACTCCGCTCCTGAGTCCCCAAAGCTTGTCCATCACCTACAAGGCACAGGTCAGGAGTGTGATGGAATACTCCCTTCTTGACTGGATGGTTGCTGCTCCAACAGCACTCAAGAAGCACAACACCATCCAGGACAAAGCAGCCTGTTTGATTAACACCACATCCACAAGCCTGCACACTCTCCATAGCTGATGCTCGGTAGCAGTACTGTGTACTATCTACACTGTAGAGATTCACCAAAGATCCTTAAATGGCAAGTTCCAAACCCACAGCCACTTGCATCTATAAGGACAAGGAAAGCAGATAGATCGGAACAACATCACCTGCAACCTGTGGAATTTTTGATGGCAGATGGCTATGGAGGCCAAGTCATTGAATACATTCAAGATAGAGATTTTTAGATTTTAAATCAAGAATATGAAAGAGTAAGCAATTTTTAAAAATGGCTTAACAGTTCTCATGATAAATAATGTGCACTGCTATATTTTTCAAACAGGAACATGTCATTGACCTCGAGGATTAGCCGTGGTCATATTGATTACTTTAGCAGGCTCAAAGGGCCTTGTGTCCCATTTTTGCTTCTAATTTCTCTTTTTACAAGGCTGTTAACAAAGACCAATTTCATTCTGAATCCCACAACCACACCCTCCCCCAATCTCTTTTGGATAGAAAATAAAAACAATAGGTGAGTAGCAAAGCAGATTAAATTCAGCAATCTTTGCTAAAACATTGGAGAAACTGCTGGTCAGACCAGTTGGTTTAGAAAGGAGAAAATGTCAGTAGGTGATTCTCATAGACTGATGTTCAACTTTGCAGTAGGCAATTGAAAAAGGTATCGTCCTCAGCTCAACAATTCAGTTGAAGAGTAATGAGCAATACTTTTTTTAAAAGCCCTAACCTCCACCTTTTGTCAAAATTCCTTGGCAGCAAAGTAAGGAAGAATGATTTGCTGTCAGACTTCTGTATTGCTTTGAGTCAGCTGTGTGTGAGTGGTGTGTTAACTTTTATTTTTATCTTTAACTTCTGTCATCCCTTGCCCCCATTCCCCCAAGACCTTCACCCCACATCCACCCCCACCCACCCCCGTGTAACTTTTAATGTCCAAATCCTTGAAACTGGGGTTATTTATAACTTTTATTCCACATAGATTCAGGGTTAAAACATTAGGGACTTCCTGGTCTGTATAGTTTGGCTACTCATTGTGTAAGCTTATTGAACCATCAGGGCCTTATTGGTTTAAATCTTTACTTTTCCTTTGATGCATTTGCCAGTCATTTTTAATGCTTTTTAAAACAAAAACTTGTTACTATCTATTTCTTCACAATCATTATGACCTAAAAGTTAATAATTCAGCTTTTGCCAGTGTGCAATGATTTGGAATATTTTCATGAAAATTAAAACTGCTAAAGAGTTTACAATTGTCACTTTTTAGAATTGCTATAACTTCTGCTCTAGCATTTTGCCTTTTTGCTTTCATAAAAGTTTATTGTACAATTACTGCATTAAAATAAATTAATTAGAAAATTATATTAATTTGAAATTGAATCAATAGCAGTATTAAAATTTTACCTACATGAAAATCAGATTGAAAATTGTTTGAAACTAGTACGTTTAATGGTAAGGAACCTTGTTATCTGAATGTGTAATTTCTGATTATTATCAAAAGCAATAGCATTTGCAGGAATGATTTAGATTTTAGAGGACACAATAACTGGAATCTAGTTTTGAACTTTTTCAACAACTTTTATTTTTGAATCAAGTTTATTTGGTTTGTTAATTATTTGTACATCTTGGATGTGAAATTAAAAATAAACCTGTTGTAACAAATATAGAGCTTGTTATTCTGAAGTACTATATAGATAAAGCAAGTTTACTTTTAACAAATTCATATGATTCTCTGAAAATACTGCCATTATAAAATTCTGAGTAAAATATTCTAAGTTTGTTTTACAATTTCCACATTTAAAGTCATGTTTAGCTAGCCAAAATAAATTATGTACATGTTATGGTTAAAATTGTGGCTGTGCTTTCAGTTAGATGTAGTGAGTAGGTTAAAGTGTTAGTGATTTATTATCCTAAAGTATAATTTGCCACTTGCAATCTCAATGAAAAGAACAATTAGAGCAACAAAATATAGAATTTTTTTTGCTGATATGGAATATGGTCTTTAAGTCTAGAGCTGAGTATTCATGAGAAGAGAGTGTAGGCTTGACTTGTCCTGTGTATGACCTAGATATACTTTATTCTGATGTTGAGTGCCCAAAATAGAAACACTCAAGTGCTGACATTACTCATCTGGAGCTGCAAACTTCACAAAATAGATAGCTTTTGTTTTCTAAAATGTTTAAGAGGACTATTCTGTGTGATGCCTTTGAAAAAGGGGACATCGTATGTTGCTTTGAGATTAACTGTAATACAATTATTTCCTAAATATGTGTGGATGAAATCCAGAATTCAACATTTTAAAGGGTATAAGAAATAAATATGTAATGATTGCAGTTGGTGCCCTAAGTTAAACAAATTAAGCTAGGAACTTGGAGTCTTGATATTTGGATCAAGATGTCCTTTGCATGTAATTGTTTTTATTAATCCATTAAGGATTTATTGCAATTGAAAAGTAGTACTTGGCATAGCTGCTAGCTAGCAGTTCAGCAGAAGATTCATGTGACATGAACAGGTGACTCCATCTGAAATCAGAACCATTTTTCCAACATTCGAAAACTGCTAGTTAATGTTTAATGTAGAAACACATGCAATACTGAAGTAAAGTCCCCAGCACCTCTTAACCCTAAGCCTTTAAATTATACATTTTCACCATTTGAAAATCTTGACTACATTGGTCATCACATTCCCAGAAAGGTTTTGTATCATTATTGGATTTTAAAACAACAGAGTCAATCTAGCAGACATGTTTGGATAATTTCTAATTAGTATACTTCCAGAAATGTGATTTTTTTTTAATATCAAAGAATATATTTAAGCAATGTTGTAATTATTTTGTTGATAACTCAACTGGCATATTTGTATGTCCTGTTACTCTAATTTGTTTCAACTATTTCTTCCATTTCCTGAAGGTCAGTCATACTGCTATATAGTTCCAGTCACACACACTGCCTTCTGGAACCTTCTCTGGCTAATCACTCTTCATTTGTATGTGTTGACAAGCTATCTGACACTCTAACAATCCACATATCCACTCTAATCCACAAATCTACACTTTAACAACACACAGCAGGGTGACCTATTTGCTACTTTCCACCTCCTCCAGCTCTACCTTCCAGCCTAAAAACTGAAGTTCTTCACTATAGTCATCTGGGAGTTTCCCTTGGCAATGTAGAAGTATTGCTACCCTTGATAGTTTATACACTAGGCCTCCAGCCTGGGAGATGCAGGTTATTTTTAAAGATAGCTTAAATCTTTAGAAGGAGTGCAGACCTCCTTTACAAACGTAAGCCAATCTCTTGTAAGGTGCCGAAAAGTTGGTTCCTATATTTGCAAAGCAGATGTCCTTTAGTCCAGATTTTGAAATTCTGTACACTTTGCTTGGAGACTTTTTTGATCTGATGGAAGTGCCAATGCAGTTACGGTCTTTAAATTCTCTTTGCCATTCCACTGTGTATCACTACTTTCAAATTGACTCAAATTACCTTGAGGAGAAAGTGAGGACTACAGATTCTGGAGGAGGAGAACTTCTTCAAGCTAGGCATCCTTGGAAGAGGCTTTGCAGTAGGGTTGAAATCAACCAGGAGAAAGTGAGGACTGCTGGAGAAGGCTATTCGCGATGAAGGGCTTATGCCTGAAACATCGACTCTCCTGCTCATTAGATGCTACCTGACCTTCTGTGCTTCTCCAGCACCACACTCTCAACTGAAACTATCTTAAATCAGTGAACCAAACTAATTCAGCAGTGGGTGAAAAACTGTCTCTTGGCACAACTGTACCTGAAGTGAGCCCTGATATTTTAGTTGTTGGGGCGCAGGTTGTGTTGATGCAGTAAGGAGGCAATACTTCTGTGTGGGCCACCATCAGGAGAATTTGAGCTGGGGTGTCTAGACAGCTATTATTCCATTTATTATCTATTCCGATGGCTTGTTTTACATGTTTTTTTTAAATTTATTCAATAGTCATATTCCAGTTGCAGCTTAAATATGGGAAGGACAACTTTTAAATCCTAATCCTGGGTTTTCTAATCAAGTTCAAAAACTGGGGCTCTTGGGTTCAGACCATTTAAGTGACAGCCAAATGCAGTGAATGTCACAGAGATGGTCGTATGGTCCATGATTTTGTTCTGCTACCAGGTTTGACTTTTGTCTCTTTTTTTTATGCGATAGTAATGCTTATTACTAACAGAAATGGCACTCCAGGTTGAAATAGAAATCCTACCAGTTGTCTAATTATTTTGAGATTCTGCCATTTGCCATGCAAGATTTGTGTAAAATAATTATTGTGATCTGGACATGGCCAGCAATCACTCCCCAGGTAAGATGATGGTGTTGTTGATATACAGTTGATGTGGTGAAGATGTTTTGACCCAGAAACCATGAAGAAATTATGTTGGATTCCAAATCTGAATGCTTTGTGATGTGGACTGGAATTTGAAGGTGTTAGTGTTCAAATGCACCTGCTTCCCTTATCCCTCCAGGTGACAAAGGTTATAGGTTGGGCAGTATACAACCATACCTTTGAAAAAAGCTGCACAAGTGCAGACATTCCTCTAATAACACTGCACAGAACGTGTTTTAGGACTTTTTTTAAGTTCATGGCTTATTAATGACTTTATTTAATCAATATTGTTACTTTAAGATTTTTAAAATTTGCTCGTGGGACGTGGGCATCACTGGCTGGGCCAGCGCTTATTGTCCATTCCTAGTTGTCCTTGAGACAGTGGGAATAAACTGCTGCCTTGCAATCCATTTGGTGTAGGTTCAGAGCGATTTGATCTATACTTGACAATAGGAATACCGAAGGTTCAGAGGGGAGGCAAGGAACCAAATAAGAGAGTAAAAGTGGAATTATGAGCAAAGACAAGCAGCTAACATCAAGGGAATCCCTAAATCTTCTGCTGGCATATAAGTCGTAAAAGAATGGTTAAAGGAGGGGTATGGCCAATTGGAGACTGAAAGAGGATTTACACATGGAGGCAGGGGCATGGCAAAGGTGTTATATATGCTTTGCATTCCTCTCTTAAAAAGAGGTGCTGACCAAACCGTTGTGACAGAAGGAAACTCTGTCACTAGAAGTGTTCAAAATTAGTAAGGGAGAGGTCTTTAATAGACTGTTGGTTCTCAAAAGTGACAATGCACCAGGACCAGATGAGATATGTACAAGGCTTTTGAAGGAAGCCAGGGTAGAAATTTTGGAGGCGCTAGTCATAAACTGTCTTCATCCCTGGACTCAGAAGGTGCCAGTAGACTGAAGAATTTCAAACATTACAGCCTTGATCAAGAAAGGTTGTAAGGATAATCCCAGCAATGATAGATAAGTCTGTTTAACTTTGGTTGTGGGAAGCTTCTAAAAATTAGTCCAGCCATTAACTATCAATTATCATTAGTAGTTGCATTCACCATGCCAGAGTCTCTACCAATCGAAGTCCACTTGCCAACCAATCAGCACTCTCCTCTTGTACAGTATGTACATTGTTTTTGGCTTCGTGAGTATTCTTGTGAATTGTCTTGATGAAAGAAGAAAATCTTCAACAAAATGTATCTCTTTCTTAGCAACATGTCCTTGATGACCTATCCCAGAAATGAAGACTGAAGTAGATAAAATGTTGGTGCTGCGCATGCAACTGAAAGAAAGGGATAAGATGGAAACTGTTAATTAAAATTTCCAATCTGTGGTGAAAGGAGGAATTCTAATTATCAAAATATGACAAAGTGTCGTGGGAGAGGACCTGAGTATATCCTAAAAAGGGGAATGCTCCACACATCCCAGAAAAAGGCAGAAGTGGCTAAGATATGTGTGGATCCAAATAATGGCACTTTATTTGGAGGAAGTAAATTGAATTAAAGGAGTAGCTGTTTGATAAAGAAAAAAAAAAGTTCAGCCAGGTGGAGGAAGGTAATGATGGATGAAGGTTGTTTGGACTGACATTCTAGAAAGATTCAGAGCTCTCACTGCCCTGATAGGGGATGGAGATGTCAACAGATTTAATGTCTATGGTGAAGAGGCGACTGTTTGGAACATCGAATTGTTTGTTTAAAACTTATTGAAGCTGCTGTATAAAGCAGATTTTAAAATCTGAAGATTTGTTGCAGCTTGTTCCAGAAATGATTTGCATCATGCCTCTCCAGTTAAATACTGCCCTCCTGTGATTAAAATCTGTACTGTAAGAGGTGAGCAACCGATCTGAAGCAGTAGTTTGTCTATATTTTCTAAGCAGAGCATGCAGTACAGGAGTGAATTTGATCTATTTTCACAAAAACAAGTACTTTATTTTCTTATCCATTCAAATAAAATGAAATGATATTTTATAATTTGGTGTCAAAAATGGTTCTGTTTTGCCTTTGTACAGCATATACCATTGCTATCACTGGATCTGCTGACTTTGAGGAAACTGAACCATCATTATCTTTTCTGGTTGAAGTTACTTATAATTCTAGTCCCTAAGCAGTCAGTTTCTGTAATTTTTATCCAAAAGCCATAATGATATTTTAGCAACTAAATAATCAAATATTTCAATTATGATTCTTGTAAGTATTTTTTAAAAATGGATTAGATTAGATTACCTACAGTGTGGAAATGGGCTATTTGGCCCAACAAGTCCACACCATCCCTCTGAAGAGCCACCCAAACCCATTCCTCTGCATTTACTCCTGACTAGTGCACCTAACACTACGGGCAATTTAGCATGGCCAGTTCACCTGACCTGCAGATCTTTGGACTGTGGGAGGAAACCGGAGCACCCGGAGGAAACCCACGCAGACACAGGGAGAATGTGCCACACAGACAGTTGCCTGAGGCAGGAATTGAACCCGGGTCCCTGGCACTGAGAGGCAGTAATGCTAACCACTGAGCCACCATGCCTCCCATACAAACAAACAAACTTAGTTGACTAATAAAATAAAAAATATTTCACTAGTTATCTCTTCCAATTATTTGTTTTTTTCAAGGTTGGTTGAATAGACACTCCCTGCCAGTGGTAACACTTAAGTGATGGTAGTATGTTATAACTTAGGTAGATCAGAATGTTGAACTATTGAATGATTGAAAATATTGCCCTTTATTTGAATCCAAATAAGAAATCAGTTGTAAGGGTTACATGATGGAATCCTAGTGCATATATGATTAAGCTAGATACACAAACACCAGGCATTTCTATTTTTAATTTATATTTCAGGAGATAATTCTGTTTACTTAACATTAGAGTAGTTACAGCTGGAAATTCTAGTTATTGTTCATGTGTTGTCAACATTTAAAATTCCCAATTTTCCAACAGTGCTTACACTTGTCTGTGAAGCATTTTGTGATATTCCAGGTTGTAAACGCAAGTTCTTTACAGTTTTTATTGCCACAACAGCAGTTGCCAATTGTCATGGATTGTAAACTTGAAGCATTCCTTTTGTCATAGACATGCAGCATCAAACTTCCATTTCCTTTTTACAGAGTTCGGAGCCAAATGGCATCATGAAACCACCTTTCCTTAGGTAAGGGATATGTTATCGCAACAATTATTGTTCCTAGAAAATGATAGAAATACTCAGCAGGTCAGGCAACATCTATGGAGAGAAACAGAGTCGATGTTTCAATTTTTTTCAATTTTGTCCTAACTTGTAATTTTGACTCTGTTACTTTTCACAGATACTACCTGTCATGCTGAATATTTTGAACACTTTGTTATATTTCAGATTTCCAGCATCTGCAGTATAGTAATTGCTCAATGCTGCTATATGTTACCTTGCACCGCATGAGCTCTCTGCTTGATCAGGAGCTGGTGTTCATGTTTTTAGGATGGAACAGTTCAAGACATGAATACCTCTTTAATCATAATGCTGGATGGCTGAAAATAAGTCTATGTGGAAGATCTAAGGTATCTGTACAAACTTTGACAGTTGTCTCAACCCAGACTCAAAGGAATTCTATACCTGAAATCATATTTCAATGAAAAGCCTAGTTTCATTTTTTAAAATCTCATTTCATTACTGTAATCTGGCTTTAAAAATTCATCCATGTTCATGTAAATAAAATTTTTTATTATTTCATGCTAGTCAGAAGTTGATGGAATTTTAAGGTTTTTTTGAACTGTTTATTACTTTTCTTGGAAATAGTGATGTTAATACTTAGAAATAATTCACATCCTGCCCACCCCAACCCAAAATTATTTTCCTGCTTCTGCCATGCCTGCCAAAGTGCTTCCCAAAGTGAGGGTCCTTTTGCTTCAATCCGCCTTTGCAACAGCAGGCCGCCTTTGAATCCTTGCATTTGTTTGAATGGTGAGTGATCTAACTGATCTTTAAAACTGATTCCTGTTCCTAACCCCTTTCTCGTCACTCTCATGGCTCACCAGCATCCCCTTTTCCCCTCATGAACCCACAACTCTCCAGGCTCTCCACACTTAGATGGCATGGATGGATGGATGGAAATCATGCAATTCTCAATCCTTGGAATGGGTAACATTTTATCAAGCACTGCCCTAGAACAATGCATGTGGAAACACCATCATTTTCATGTTTCCCTCCAAGTTGTGCAACATCTTGATTTATTATTCTGTTTATTAACTGTTCTTCATTATTCACAATCAAAATTCTGGATCTCTGTAACGTACTCTGCGTATCTACACCACACAGACTGCAGCAGTTGAAGGAAACTGCTCACACTGTCCTTGCCAGCAATGTACACTCCGTCAAACATTTTTATTTGATTCACAAATATGACTTAATCTAAAAAAAAATTACATGGAGTCGAGTTATATCACACATAAAGAGGCTTCTCGATCAAACCAACTATGTTCGTGTCTAGATCATTAATGTCTACTGCAAATAGCGAGGAATCAAGTACTGAACCCTGTGGAATGCCAGTGGACACAAGTTTCCATTCACTAAAACAACTTCTGACCATCATCTCTGCCTCCTCCCATTAAGCCAGTTTTGGATCCCATTTGCCAAAATGCCCTGGACCTCATCAGCTTTTACTGTCTTGACCCCAGTCTCAACCAGTGGAGATTAATTCTATCCATCAAGTTTTTATTCCAATTGTTTCCCTATCACTGATGTTAAATTCACTGGTATATAGTTCCCTGGTTCATTCTGAGCACGCTCCTTGAATAATGTAATTACTTTAGCCGTCCTTCAGTTCTCTGGCACCTCCTATTTCCAGAGGATTTGAAATTTAATGTCAAGGCTCCTATGATCCCTCTCCTTGCCTTCCACAATCTCCTCCAACAGCAGCCTGAGATAAATCTCACCTGGGCTTTATTCTATCCAATTTTAAGACCACCAAATCTACTAATGCTGCTATTCATAAATTCTTCTAAAATATATCAGTCTTTCTGTCCCTTATCCCTTCGTCACCCTAAGCGAATACAGATGTATTCACTTACAACCTCACCTATGTCCTCTGACTCCATACAAGATTTGCTACTTCACTCTCCATAGGTTCTAATCTCAACGAGTCCTAGAGATGTACAACAGGGAAACAGACCCTTCGGTCCAACCCATCCATGCCGACCAGATATCCCAACCCAATCTAGTCCCACCTGCCAGCACCCGGCCCATATCCCTCCAAACCCTTCTTATTCATATACCCATCCAAATGCCTCTTAAATGTTGCAATTGTACCAGCCTCCACCACTTCCTCTGGCAGCTCATTTCATACACGTACCACCATCTGTGTGAAAAAGTTCCCCCGTAGGTCTCTGTTATATCTTTCTCCTCTCACCCTAAACCTATGCCCTCTAGTTCTGGACTCCCTGACCCCAGGGAAAAGACTTTGCCTATTTACCCTATCCATGCCCCTCATGGTTTTGTAAACCTCTATAAGGTCACCCCTCAGCCTCCAACGCTCCAGAGAAAACAGCCCCAGCCTGTTCAGCCTCTCCCTATAGCTCAAATCCTCCAACCCTAGCAACATCCTTGTAAATCTTTTCTGAACCCAACAATCCTTTATTTTACCCATTAGTTACTTTTTCATTCCCACCCCACCCTTTACTGTTCTAATTATATATTTTTAAGTAACCCTCAGTATTTTCTTTGCACTTCCTAGGGTTTCAGATGTTTGAGTCCTCTGATTGTTATAAGCTTCCCTTTTCCACCTTGTCCAATCCTGAGCATTCCTTGACACGCCGAGTTTTCAGAATTTGTTGACCCAACTTTTCACCTTTACGGGAATATGTTGGCCCGGAATTTTAGCGATTTCCTTTTTGAAAATCTCCCACTGTTCTGATGTAGATTTTGCTACAAGTAGCTGCTCCCTGTCCACTTTGGCCATGTTATCATATTAAAATCTGCCTTTCCCCTGTCCAGAACCCTTATATCTAGTCCATCTTTGTCCTTTTCCGTGATTACTTTAAACCTTACTGAGTTATGGTCACTACCACTGAAATGCTGTCCCACTTGACTGGTTTCATTGTTGGCCTCCCTCTTGTAGGACTTTCCAAATGCAGGCTTTTAAAAGCTTTCCTGGATACAGTAAGAATTCCTTCATCTCTAAATCCCTCACTATTTATCTATCCCAGAGTTACACAACTTAAAAATAAGTTCTTCTTTGAAATTCTTTTTCAAGAATGCAATTACTTTTATGCAGATTAAAGAAATTGTCAAGATTGCACACAGAACAAAATAATCTTAAAGGTCCAGGTGCATTGTGCGTGCAGAAATTTTGCATTTTGCAAATGATTTTTGTATGTTTTGTTTCTAATTTTTGTATAATATTTTATATTATAACCCTACTCCTACCCACAACCTTGTGTGGTAAAACTAGAAGAATAATGTTTGCATGATGGATTCCTTTGTTATTGTGATGAAATATTGTCTAAGTTATTTTAGTAATATGTTCATCTTTTTAATTTTTTGATTTCTTTTTCCTGTTTCAGTGGAGGAAATCCTTTTGCTACAGTAAAGCTCCGACCAACAATAACAAATGACAGATCGGCACCAGTTATTTAGTGCACAAGTTGTAAAAGTAATCCTCAATCAGTCATGCAGTTGAAACCAACAGATGCCATTTTAAATTAATACTATATAAGCAATCATACCTTTTGTACAAACTGCTCTTGATAGTTTATATTCATTAATATATTATTTATGCTAATATCCAAATTAATCACTACAGAAATGCTCTTGTATAAATGGTGGTGGGACAAAAGATCTTACAGTTGAAAGAGTACAGCATTTACAGTGAATCTTAATATTATAGGGGATATAGGAACAACTTTTTGTTAGAGCACATTCATTGTTTGAAAAAGCTGTTATCTTCCAAGATCCTGATGCTTGTGCTCTACAGTTTAGTCAGAAATTCATTCACTTTGATGCTTAATATTTAACCAAAGCAATTGTTTTTGGGGGAAAATCTGAATGCATTGGTCATTATTTTATTGAATATAGGAGGTAGGACTCTGGAGATTATAAAAACATAATCTGTTGGAAAAAAGCAGGTCAGGCAATATCTATGGTGTGTGTCAGGTCAATAGCTTTGTATCTGAAAAATCCAGAGCTTGCTTCTTTAAAAGGATGCATGCTATGACTGGTGATCTTGAAGGAACAAGCCTCTAGCTCATTGGCATGTGCATTTGAAACAGTAATATGCTAGAATAGATTTTGTTTTAATATCAGGAATGCAAGCCATAGTCATACGTGTCAACTCACTGTACCCATTCAATTCTTCTCTCAGGGATGGATATGTGTACACACTTAATTTTATTTTCTAATCATTGCTCCTTCTGCAAACTACTTTTCTATTGTTTTTCCTCCAAAATCTTTTATTTATACCCAGCTAGAGATATTTAAAGCTGGTGGGGCTACATGACTCATTTTCAGTCAAATTCTAGAATTCGAGATTTCTCACTCCTTTTTTCTGCTATTTAAATTTAACAATTGAGAAGATGCAAATATAAAATAAGAACAGAAAATATTGGCAGGCCCATCCATATCAGCAAAGTGGAAAAGGACATGGACAAAGATCCACATCAAAAACATTAACCGTTTTGACTGAGGTTAACGTTTTGGATATAGAACTGTCAGCAGTCCCTATGCCAGACAAAAGATTAACGCAACCTTTTTCACTAATGCTGATGAGTCTGCTTTGCATTTCCAACATTTTCTGATTTTCATTTTTGAATATGCTACATGTATATGCATATCTTACAGTAGCAGCCCAACCAAATTTATTTTTTCCTAAAACCAAACCGGATTAGATCCACTTGTGACACATTTTAAATGCATCGGCCAAAGCTTTATTGATCTGAAGAAAAATCAACATATTAATTGGTTTGTACTGTATAAATTTTCTTTTTATTTGTAAAAAGTGCTACCTTTTAAAGCAATGTTTGTGTGTGTGTGTGTGTGTTTTGTTCTTAATTTGTACACTTGCAACTTTTCCCAATTATAGTCAGATTAAGATCTATGTAACAAACTACAAGATACCCAATTAGGAAGTCTGATCATTGCCTGGAACCAAAAGTAAAGAAACAGTATTTCAATCAATTGCAACACTTCAACGATTAAGCAATAATTGTGAATTTGTATTCATTTACCTTGCTTTACTGCAGTTTATGAACTCAGTTTAAGGGTATAGGGATATGTGCACTTTTGCATGGAATAGAGGCATTGGAAGTCAACGCTTGTTCTCTCAAACATTTTGCAGGTGTTTGCCATTTCACTTGTTACTTATTGAAGTATTTTGCTTTGGTGGTTACACGATGTGATGCCTAAAATGTAACAGGCTGCTACAGGTGACCATACTTTCATTATCTTTAAAAGTGTACATAAAATGAGATAATGAATACAATCAGAAACTGTGTGTGGGCCAAAATGCAAATATAAAATGTAGAGCAATCAAAATAGAATTTGTCTACTGTTGATCTCACAATTGAAGACTGGAAATATATAGTGTAGAGATTAGAAATGAGTCTTAATATGCACAAACACTATGCAAGGTTAGTAAGATGGGGAATGCTATTTTCCACAGCAAAGAACCTTAAAATTTACATCACTTCTCTGGAACATTTGTTCCAAGTGCGTGACAAATCAGCCTTAAATTTGCCTTTTGTCAGCTTGAGCCTGTGCCATATTCTCTTACCTTGCAGTAGCTTTTCAGATTTTCCTTTTCTGTATTATTTTAGAATTGATCCTACTTTCTGAAAGGACTCGTCTCCATTGATGTTTCTTCAGGCGTGAAGTCCCATTTGTGGTCCCCTTGCAGGTGTCATTTATTATAGGCCTTTATCCCTACAATCTGCATTTGTTTCTCTTATCTTCCCCTAGTCCCTTCCAAAAACACACATACACAGCATTTGAGTCTATCTGAGGACTAGAGCACACTCAATTCCCACTACAGCTTCATCAGATGTACCCTATTATTCAAATGTGTATTCAATGATTGTTGCTCCACTGTGACTGAATGTTAAGTCTAACAGTTGTCACCACCTGCACATACATCTAATTCTACTTTAAGTATCTAATCCAAAGGTTAAACTCAGACCCAAGAACAATGTCTAGCTCCATTTTGAAACTGGCATTTGTATGGGCCCTTGATACTTTTCAACATATTTCCATGCTATCATTTTATATTCCTTTTGCTTTTGAGATGGCTGGACTAATACTGTCTATACTTGTTGCTTCCACACTAAATATCGGTTTTATTCCTAAATTATCAATCAGACCATTGTGAAAATATCATTACTGTCTGAGGACTTTTACCTTAGAGTATCATTCCTGTCTACTGTCTGTGATCTGCTGTTTTAAAATAGTGAAATCTAGCACAGAACTCACAGCTAAAATAGACTAAATAGCTAACTAAAATAACTGAAGTGTTTGCTTAATACTCAAAATGTGTTTAAAATGAAGAGATGCAGCTCAGTTCCTTAGTTCTACAATACTGTAGAGACAAAGCTGGAATTTGTGTATCTTTTAGGCAAAAGTAAAGACTGCAGATGCTGGAAACCAGAGTTTACATCAGAGTGGTGCTGGAAAAGCACAGCAGGTCAGGCAGCATCCGAGGAGCAAGAAGGGCTTTTGCCCGAAACGTCGATTTTCCTGCTCCTCGGATGCTGTCTGACCCGCTGTGCTTTTCCAGCACCACTCTGATGTAAACTTTGTGTATCTTTTCACTAGTGAGCTCATGTAGAAGTAAAGATTTCCTCTTAATAGACGTCGCATTAGTAATTCACAGTCACCCATAATCCAGCAAAGGATGTGTAAAATGTATCCAATGCAGTGTTGTCATGAGAAAATATTTGCTACAAATATTCCATAGCAAGGAACTCAATTAGGCAATATGGTTTAATGTTGAACAATATACTTGTGTTTTACTTATTTACTACCAACACCCTGGACAAGGCTAAGAACCAGGTCCGTAACCTGGTATTAAACAGCTAAAAGTACTCTCTTGTCTTCCCAAACATGGTAATATATGTACTGTTTAGTGTTTCACAATTCAAGTGAACAGATTTGTCAAAACTTTATCATCTTTTTCAAACTGATAATATTGCAAAGTTCATGAAATGGCATTATAAACCTAATGATATTTTAAATACTCAGCAGGAATTTACTGAAGACATTTAGGCTATTAAAGAGAATTTTGGTTTAACACTAAACTGAAGTTTGGAGTTCTGTAACTAAACATTTTTGTTGCCCATCAGCAAAATTGAACTGAAGTTTGCAAATACAAATAGTGTGAATACCACTATGGAAACTTATACAAATATTTACAGCATCTGCCATTCCAAGCACAATGTTTAGTTGATGTATGTTATCCTAAATTTTTCAGTGTTCTGTCAAGCCTCTAAAATATCATTAGTATCTGTGTTAAAGGGCTTCACTTTCCTGGTGCCTAGAAACTATGTTTGAGTAATTCTGAAGGTGATGCAGAGATTTGACACCTGAAAGCAACTCTGGTATTAATTGTATAACGTATATTTTTAAATGATATGGAAAGCACTTTTCTTTTTCTATACTTCGTGGGAATCTAAAAGCAGTAGTTTAATAGCATTATGGATTTACCAACACAATTTAAAATAAATTAACTGATTGATTGTTCATCACTGGAACTTCACCAGGTACAAATTAGCTGCTTTGCCTGCCTGAAAAATACACTTCAGGTCGTCATTAGGTCATGAAAGATACTAAGTGAAAAAAGTTTCATGTTTTCAGCAGGGTAAGTGATAGGATGACTGAAATACCCATCATAATCCAACCATGATAGAAAAATAATTCAGCCACCTAACATGAATATTTTCTTTTGCCTGGCCAACAAATTGCAGTCACAGGTAAATGAAAAAACTGCAATTAAATTATCCCTATATTTCTGATGGAAATTTGAAGGTTGGATCCACTAAGCACCTTAACTTTAAATTGTGTTTATTGAAGACATATAAGATTGGGGTCCAGTTGCTGATTGTAGCTATGATGATTTGTAGTATATGTAACTATTAGAGTCATAGAGATGTACAGCATGGAAACAGACCCATCAGCCCCAGCCTGTTCAGTCTCTCCCTATAGCTCAAATCCTCCAACCCTGGCAACATCCTTGTAAATCTTTTCTGAACCCTTTCAAGTTTCACAACATCTTTCCGATAGGAAGGAGACCAGAATTGCACGCAATATTCCAACAGTGGCCTAATCAATGTCCTGTACAGCTGCAACATGACCTCCCAACTCCTGTACTCAGTACTCTGACCAATAAAGGAAAGCATGCCAAACGCCACCTTCACTATCCTATCTACCTGCAACTCCACTTTCAAGGAGCAATGAACCTGCACTCCAAGGTCTCTTTCTTCTGCAACACTCCCTAGGACCTTACCAGTAAGTGTATAACTCCTGCTAAGATTTGCTTTCCCATAATGCAACACCTCACATTTATCTGAATTCAACTCCATCTGCCACTTCTCAGCCCATTGGCCCATCTGGTCAAGATCCTGTTGTAATCTGAGGTAACATTCTTCACTATCCACTACACCTCCAATGTTGGTGTCATCTGCAAACTTACTAACTGTACCTCTTATGCTCACATCCAAATCATTTATATAAATGACAAAAGGTAGAGGACCCAGCACCGATCCTTGTGGCACTCCACTGGTCACAGGCCTCCAGTCTGAAAAACAACCCTCCACCGCCACCCACCTTTGAGCCAGTTCTATATCCAAATGGCTAGTTCTCCCTATATTCCATGAGTTCTAACCTTGCTAACCAGTCTCCCATGGGGAACCTTGTTGAACGCCTTCCTGAAGTCCATATAGATGCATTAATGGCCAGGATAAAACTTAGTGTTGGAAGCTTCAGTAAAATGCAAGTTGGCAAATGGGACTCCTTAGATTAGGATATCTGGCCGGCATGGACAGAGTTGGACTGAAGGGTCTGTTTCAATGCTGTTTAACTCTTGACTCTAGGGATACTGTAACACTGATTTTGCACTGATCACCATAGACTGCTCTCTTGGCCTTGCTCTGAATACCGCTGTTAATGGAACTTCATTGCAAACAATGATAATCTCAGCAACCGGTGGTATTGCATTATAAGAGAAACTAGAAATGATGTCAAGTTTACATTTTCAGAAAGCCTTAATACAAGGCAATTAAAACCTGACATCAGGTAACAGTTCATAGCCTGAAAACCCATCAATTTTATTTAAATTGTACAGGAATATTCAAAAGATTTAATAATTGAAACTTTACCAATTCATGTTGGGCTGGTCAGTGATGGGAGACTAAACTCTGGACTAATCTTTTAAATACTAATTTTCTGCAATGTCATTAAAACTAATTCCAACTCTCAAAAACACAACATATTTATTTCTACAGAGTACATCGATTTGAAGGTAAAACTTGGAAAAGTCCTCTGTTATTTCGAGATCCAATTTTTCATTTTCCTCCAAACTCAATACTTAAAACTGTTAAATATATAATGCTTATATAAGTAAATATTCTTGTATCTAAACAGGTAGAATGAGTTTTAACAACTGTGCAACTAATGTATAGTGAGATCACATTACTGTTAAAATGTTTTAGCAATCTTGCACACTGGTACAGTTTTTGACTTTGTGTATTCTTGCCTAGTTGTTAATATGTTAAATTTGATCTTTTATACATATGAGTGTTTAAAGAAAGGAGTGTATGGAATAGGTGTATTTATGATCAGAAATCTTTCACAGCCACACTACTTGCAAGATACCAAATAATGGCTCTGCTCTGAAGTATTAAAGAAAGTAGTTTGTCAATCCTGTTCATCGTTAACTGCCACTTGGTAGTGTTTGCATTTGATTATCTGAACTGACTGCTACCTCTGGAACAATGGGAATAAAATTAAGATGTTTCTTTTTTTGAGAACCTCAAGAATAAGATGCTTTTTTCAGCACAAGACAGATGAGTTGAAATGATGAATGAGGGCGAACATCAAAGTAACTTGCCAGACAGGAAACCTATGGGATCAGGTGGAATAATGGTTTGACACCTCACCTAATACTAGATTAAAAATTGACCCTGTACCTACGGAATGCCATATCCATTTAATGGATGGAAAATGATACTTTTTTTTAAAAAAGTAGCTTTATCGACTGATGTACAGTAAATCCCAAAACTCTCTGCATGGTCCTGTCACTAGTTGCAGGCTGTTTTCACTGTAGGACATGACTCCATGACTGCTATCAATGAGGTTCTGCAACTACCTGATTACATTTTTTTCGCTGAATAAAACTAGAAAATGCACTTTTTCTTCTAAGATGGCCTGATATTTCATCGGGTGATTCATTCATTTTTGGAGTCTGAATTTATACAAGAAATGCTTGAAGACCATTCCTCCTGTCCAAATCAATTTCCGCCATGGTCAGCTGACAGAAAATTCATTTGATCTGAAATCTTTCTAACTTGGTAAACACTCAAGGTTGATAGATTATACGATTTACAAGATTTATCAAATTTGTATAGTTTGAAGTGGCCTAAAACTGAAGAATGTACTGTAAATGTAGTAAAGGTCTTAAAGTGCAATAATTGATCATAATTTCAGTTTTTATTCGCTTAGATGTCCTTCTGTATTAAAGTGCTTTCAGGACTACTTGGAATTGTTATTAATTTAAACTTTCTTCTATAAGCCTTTCACTGGGAAAATTAATGTTTTATAATTTAACTCTTCTGTTATGTACTTTACAACTTGCTGATAACAGCAAAACAAAGTAAAATGATTTGGTGTAAATGTACAGGAGAAATGTTTGTTTTTTTTATAACCATAAAGTCTGACTTTTACTTAAAAAGAGATTTTGTTCTGTCTGCTAATGTTAATGAAAGAAAATGAAATTTCCCCATTGTTCCTGGTGCCTATCCCATATATACCCAAGTCACTATAGCTTAAAATAAATGAAAAGTATCTTTTAATAATAGGCATATAACCATGCATCAAACCAATTTACTGTCATGCCCTAAAATCAATTGATCTATTTAAAGTTGACAGGAGATTTTGTGGTCAGGAATGGGACTCCTGGAAGGTATGTTGCCTCCCCAGTGCCAGGGTCTGGGATGTCGCCGATCGGGTTTACAGGTTTCTGAAGGGGGAGGGTGAGCAGCCAGAAATCATGGTACATATTGGCACCAATGATATAACCAGGAAAGGGATTGAGGATCTGAAAAGTGACTACAGAGAGTTAAGTTGGAAGTTGAAGAGCAGGATGAGTAGAGTAGTGATCTCAGGTTTGCTCCCGGTGCTACGAGATAGTGAGATGAGGAGCAGTCAGCGAATGCAGCTTAACACGTGGCAGCGAGGCTGGTGCAGGAGGGAGGGCTTCAGATACCTAAACCATTGGGATACCTTCTGGGGAAGGTGGGACCTGTACATGAAGGACGGATTGCACCTGAATTGGAGGGGCACAAATATCCTGGGTGGGAGATTTGCTCGTGTGATTCGGGAGAGTTTAAACTAATTTGGCAGGGGGGTGGGAATCAGAGCCACGTGTCTGAGAGAGGGTCAGTTGCAGACGCGGCAGTGACGGGATGTATTGAATCTATCAGTAAGGTTTCCCACACGATGAAACACAGGGATCGGTTAAAGTGTGTCTGCTTTCATGCAAGGAGTGTCCAAAATAAGAGTGACAAACTGAGAGCATGGATCAGTACTTGGGGCTACGATGTTGCAGGGTTTAGAACGTTTAAAAAGAACATGGAAGGTGGAAAAAGAGGGGGTGTAGCATTGCTAATCAGAGAGTGCATCACAGCTACAGAGACTAAGGTTGTTGAGGAAGGTTTGTCTACTGAGTCAGTATGGGTGGACGTTAGGAGCAGTAAGGGAACAGCCATTGCATTGGGGGTTTTCTACAGACCACCTAATAGCAGTAGAGAGATTGAAGATCTTATAGGTGGGCAGATTCTGGAAAAATGCAGAAGTAGCAGGGTGGTTGTTATGGGTGATTTCAACTTTCCCAATATCGACTGGAACCTCCTAAGTGCAGATGGTTTGGATAGAGCCGTTTTTGTCAGGTGTGTTCAGGAGGGGTTCCTTACTCAGTATGGAAACAGACTGACTAGAGGAGAGGCCATTTTGGATTTGGTGCTCAGCAACGAGCCAGGGCAGGTGTCAGATCTCGCAGTGGGAGAGCACTTTGGAGAAAGTGATCACCACTGCCTCACATTTAGCATAGTCTTGGAAAGGGAAAGGAGCAGTTATGGACTCAGATGTACAGCATGGAAATGGACCCTTCGGTCAAACCTGTCCACGCTGACCAGGTATCCCAACCCAATCTCGTCCCTCCAAACCCTTCCTATTCATATACCCAAACACCTCTTAAATATTGCAATTGTACCAGCCTCCACCACTTCGTCTGGCAGCTCATTCCATACACGTACCACCCTTTGTGTGAAAACGTTGCCCTGTAGGTCTCTTTTATATCTTTCCCCTCTCACCTTAAACCTATGGACTCCAGACATTTAACTGGGGAAAAGGAAATTATGATGCTATCAGACAGGAGTTGGGAAGTACAGACTGGGAGTAATTGTTCCACAGAAAGGGCACAGCAGATATGTGGAGACTATTTAAGGAGCAGTCGTTGCAACTGATGCACAAATTTGTTCCTCTAAGATAGGTAAGATTTAGGAACCTTGGATGGCTAGAACAGAGGAACAACTTGTCAAAAAGAACGTGGCAGCTTACATAAGGTGGAGGAAGCAAGGATCTAGCACAGCTTTAGAGTATTACAAGCTTGCTAGAAAGCTCAGAAATGGACTGAGGAGAGCCAGGAGGGGGCAAGAAAAAGGCTTGACAAGAGGATTAGGGAGAACCCAAAGGCATTTCATATGTGAGGAAAAAGAGAATGATCAGGGATAGCAGAGGGAACTTGTGTGTGGAGTCTGTGCAGATAGGGGAAGCCCTAAATGAGTTTTTTGCTTCGGTTTTCACCAAGGAAAGGGAACTTGTTGTAAATGAAAACTTAGGAGGATCTGGGATACAGTCTTCACCAGATCAAGATTGATCAAGTTGATGTGCTAGAAATTTTGGAAAATATTAACATTGATAAGTCCCCAGAGCCAGACCAAATTTATCCTAGGCTGCTCCGGGAAGCGAGAAAGGAGGTTGCTAAGCTGCTGGTGAGGATATTTGCCTCCTTACTCTGCACAGGAGTCGTACTGAAGGAGATGAATATTGTTCCTCTTTTCAAGAAGAGTAATAGGGAAATCCCTGGCAATTACAGACCAGTCTTCGGTCTATGGTCAGCAAAGTTTTGGAAAGACTTCAGAGGGATAGGATTTAATACTATTTGGCAAAGCTTAATGCAATTAAAGACAGTCAGCATGGTTTTGTGAGGGGCCTCAAATGTTATTGAGTTCTTTGAGGAGGTGTCAAGACAGGTCAATGAAGGTCGAGCAGTGGATGTGGTGTATATGGACTTTAGCAAGGCATTTAATAAGGTTACCCATGGTAGGCTCATTCATAAAGTTAGGAAGTATGGGATACAGGGAGATTTGGCTTTCTGGATTCAGAATTGGCTGGCTGACAGAAGGCAGAGAGTGGTTGTAGATGCAAAGTATTCTGCCTGCGGTCAGTGTTGAGTGGGCCTCTGCTATTTGTAGTTTTTATAAATGACTTGGATGACGAGGTTGAGGGGTGGGTTAGTAAATTTGCAGATAACAAAAAGGTTGGAGGTGTCATCAATATAGAGGGCTGCTGCAGCACGACATAGACAGGATGCAGAGCTGGGCTGAGAAATGGCAGATGGAGTTCAACCTGGATAAATGCAAAGTGATGCTTTTGGAATGTCTAAACTTGAATGCTGACTATAGGCTTAAAGACAGTGTGGAGGAACAGGGATCTGGGTGTGCAAGTACATAGATCCCTCAAAGTTGCCACCCAAGTGGATAGGGTTGTTAAGAAAGCATATGATGTTGTACATGGATAGTAGTGAGTTGAAGGGTGCGTAAGTTACTATATTTTACATTAGGATTAAACCTCGGCACATCGTGGGCCAAAGGGCCTGTTGTGCTGTACTTTATGTTCTGAGAGTTGTCCATCACAACAAAAAACTGAATCTAAAATCCAACTGGCTCAGCTTATGAAAATCATAGAAAATGCTAAATAAATTCAAGACTGGCACCATCTAAGGAAGTCATTAAGGTTTCCTCTCTCCATAAATGCTGCTAGATCCAAAATTCTCCAGAATTTTGTTTCAATTTCCAGCATCTATTTTGGGTTTTTTCAGTTATAAAATCAGTCATACAGAGAATTAATTTGGTGTTGGGTAGCATATAGGTCCCATTCCACATTCTAAATAACGAAATTTCTCTTGGCTAAAATTCTAACTGGAACATATTTAGAGCACTACCTTACCAAAGTCTCCTCAAACAGTAGGGTCATTAGGATGTGGACTGGAGAGATAAATATATATGCCCCAATTTGAGTATCTGGGACATATCTGGAGTTACTGTGCAATAGCACACTATTCTACAAATTTTCTACTTTGCCTAAGTTGAAAGATTTTACATCAAATGTGCATGTACAAGCACTAGGTTTGAGAGCGAGCCCAGCAGAAGCAATCTTTAATAAAGCAAAAATAGTTCAAAGTGCTTCAATTAACTATTGCACACTAAACTTAAAGCAAGAGATAGTGGGACAAGTCACCATATGCTAGTCAAAAGGGGGTTTAAGGAGAGCTTTCCAGGAGAAATTCAAGCCAAAGAACAATGCGACTTGGGGATGTACGAGAGAACAGAATTACAGGAAATCGAATCTTTTTTTTAAAGTGCTGCCAACATAGTTTATCTCTGGATCAAATATGGCAGAGAGATGAACTAACTACATATCCCATGTCTATTTCTACTTCCATGCTATTGTGCAATTTTAATTTGAGATTAATGTTACTATATAGGCCATAATTTCTTGCCCATTCTTTACTGTCCTCAAGCTAATGGTTTGCTAGGTATTCAGAGGAAATCAGTCATGTGACTGGATATGGTGTCACATTTAGACAACCAAATAAGGATGGCAGAGTTTAACAGAATTAGTAAACCAAATAGGCTAGTTTTGAAGAATTGGTGATAGTAGTGGTGACCTGAGACACACTTTCATTTCCAGATTTAACAATTTACATTAAAGCAGCTGCTTTAATGGGATTTGACCATAGTCCCACAGTATTAACCAAAGATCTCTAGATGACTAGTCCAGTGACACTGCCTACATAATCAATAACTCACTCTGCCCCCACCACATTTGAACTATTGCTAAAACGTTTTGACCAAATTGTCTGGTCAGTACCAAAGTGATGACATCTAAATTTGGTGATGACACATCGATACCTCAAGCCTGCAAAGGGATATAGAAAAATTGCAGGAAAACAATTGTCAAGAGTATAATGTGTGAAAAATGTGAACTTGTCCACTTTAAAATGGAGATTGCAGAACTCAGGATTGGAAAAAGGGATTAGGGTGTGCTCTTATACAAACTAAAAATTTGGTACACAGCTGCAGCAGAAGGTGGTAAGTGGAATGTCATTTATTGTATGAATGGAATACAAAGGTCATGACACTTAGAGACCACAATTAGAGTACTGTGTATGGTTTGTCTCAAGGCTATATATGTAGTAAAAAGAAATGTAGTGAGTGTTCACTTAAGATAAATCCTTCCTGGGAATCAGTTAAAGGTGAAGCTGGCCATATATCTAATGCAAGATCAAGAATATATTCAGTTTGATTCTGAGTACTTAACAGGATGGATGACAAAATAACATTTCTTCTTGTGGGAGGAACTAGAAGAATTTAACAGTTTTAAAATTCAGGAATTACCCATTTGAGACAGGAGAAACGTTTGAGGATGTGTCACTCATTTACTGTTGTTCACCCATCAAGCCTGTTGTTGCTTGTTGATCTATATTGATCTATCCTGAAGGGCTCATGCCCGAAACATCGATTCTCCTGGTCCTTGGATGCTACCTGACCTGCTGTGCTTTTCCAGCAACACATTTTCAACTCTGATCTCCAGCCCTCACTTTCTCCTAGAAGATCTATATTGACACCTGGTTAAGCAATATCTTAACTGTAAAATTCTGTTTTCAATCATGAAGAAATCTGTTTTTTATATTATTTCAAGCTAGTGGCATATAGGTATTAGCTTTTGCTCCTAATAGGATAGTCATCCAATTGCATTTCAAAGATTATTGGACCAATATTATGTTTCAGATCAGAGTCAAGATTAGATTGGTGCTGGAAAAGCACAGCAGGTCAGGCAACATCAGAGGAGCCCTTCCTGATGAAGGGCTTTTGCCCGAAACGTCACTTTTTCTGCTCCTCTGATGCTGCCTGACCTGCTGTGCTTTTCCAGCACCACTAATCTCCATCTGCAGTCCTCACTTTCGCCCTGTTTCAGATCAGAGTCTATTTTAAACTCCTGAGGGAAAGCTAAGCATTTAATGTCCAAATCATTTGTACAAGTAGATGGTATTAATGAAGCCAATAATAGTCCATAATAAATCAGTTTGCATCAAATTCTTGATTCCTCAGACACCAGGGACTAGTGTGTACATGAGTTCAGTTTAAGTATCAAACCGTCAGAAAAAGGTTTAAAGGTAGAATAGGCCCAGTTTACAACGAATAGTTGGAAAAGTGAAATAAGCCAGGAACACTTGCTTTTAAAATTTACATAACCCCAATTAAATACATTAGATGACTTCAAATGGGATAGGAAAGGAAGAAAAACTACCAAGTTTTCTAAGGCCTACTTATCAGAAAACAGGAGTTTAAAAAATAAGCTCACTTATAGTCAGCCAAGAAGTTACTTGCATTTTGGTAACAGGACAATAAGCAGACTCCACATTTAGTTTGGTTTTGTTAACTTTTTTTTTGAAAGTCTTGTGGATATTAACTAGAGACAAGTTGTACAAACCCAAGCATGAAACTTACAAATGCAAATTATCCTTGGGTTAGATTTCTACTCCAAGTTCCTTATGACAAGCATAACAGCCTTTACACAAAAGCATCAAGCACAGACCAAGTCCTAGACCACCCAACAAAAAAAAAAGTTAAGCATTTTCCTCAGCTTATTCAGAACGCAACTCAAGACATGGACTAGCATGTTCTGAAAAACACTGCTTGAATTACAGACCACCTGGAGGGTAAGTATAGAAAGCTTTTTGGACTATGCTAAGCACCAAATGATTGCAGGGACATCATGCCGTGATGAAGTATGATAATGTAGAGTTAACCAGGAAAACCGTTTCCCAACCCATTAGGTCTGGCATACAGTAATATGGAAAATAAATTTATTCAGGTTTAGATTGTCCCATTTGAATGGCAGAGGCTGTAGGTTTGGAAAGGTCAACAGGCTCGTTGAACATGTTTTTTTAACATAGCAAATCAAATCCTCAAGAAACTATTCCGTGGCAGGAGGATCTATAAACAGAACTTTGATTCAAGTTAATTAGCAAAAATAGATAGAGAGCTGGGAATTTAATAAAGTGAGCTATGCTCTAGAATGTACTGACTGAAAGGGTGGAAAATTAATTGCAAATTTAAAATAGGGAATTGTATAAATCCTCAAACTAAAGAATCAAGCAAGACTGCTAGAAAAACAAGGGATAATGGGACTAACTGGATAGTTCTTCCACAATGGAAGAAGTGGCTCCCATTCATGCAAGACTTTCTCACCTGTTGATAGGTGTGTGCAAACAAAATGACATTTAAACTCTGGCTCGCAATTCACATCTTATCCAAGTTGCCAAAGGCATTCCTGATCCATTATAGACACTTCTGTTTAACAACCAGACAAAAGTGGCTAGTTAAAAATAGTAATACAAGAATGCAGATTTAATTGTAGCATTTTCAAGGGCAATGTAAGGAAACAGTAAAATGGAGAATCAAATTTTGCCTGTACATTTGAACTATTTATAATGGAGAAATTATAGTCATTTGCAGGCATTCAATTGTCATGCTTTTGTTTTTAAAGATCAAATCTCAATTTCTATCAAACTAAATCACAGAATGAAGGCAAGTCATCTGTAGTTTATACACAATGGCAGAGAATTTACAGTAAAAAATTTAAATTTGGCCACAGATAGGCTGGTCACTTTGATCCAGTTAACCGAAGCTGGCTCCACAGTTTGGGCATCTCCGTTGTCGCAGTGCCAAACAAAATAGGATCCCAATTGGAAAGAATAATATTGCACACAGCACACCCAAGCAAGTGAAGTCATCTTCCAGAACACCAACCCTGTTTAAAAGAAAACAATTAAATTAAAAATTGTCAACTCACTCCACATTCCCCATTTTTATTGCAGCCAAAATTATGCACATGCAGTTTCAGAGCAATACTGGTGATAATAGAACTAAATTCCAAGTACCAATTGGACACAGGTTGGCTTGTATTTCCTAAATTGAGATTAAAACAATTTAATGCCTTAGAGTGAACTATTTCCATCGGAAAGAAATCCAGAACAAATATGATCTTTAAAATTTGAACTGGACTATTTTATCTAATGCTATTAAAGGGAGGTGATGACCTAGTGGTTTTATCACTAAACTGTTAATCCAAAGACTCTGGTCTGAATCCTGCCATGTCAGATAATGGAATTTGAGTTCAATAAAAATCTGGAATCGAGTGTTCAATAATAACCACAAATCTGTCGTCGATCGTCTGATTCACTAATGTCCCTTGAGGAAGGAAACTGCCATCCTTACCTGGTCTGGCCTATATGCGACTCCAGACCCACAGCAATGTGACAGACTCTTAACTGCCCTCTGGGCAATAAATGCTGGCCTAGCCAATGATGCCGCCCTCCCATGAATGAATAAAAGAATGATAACAGGAAGCATTTACATATAGGGTAAGAAATCTGGAGATATTCACACAAGAAAATGAGAGGCTGGAGGCACAACTGAAAATGCCATAACAGATTTTTATTGCGAAAGGACATTGAGACATATGAAATCAAGATAACTAAATGCAGGAGACATCAATCAGATCCAACTGAAGAATTTCACAGCAGCTTTGGGTGCCTCACCCAAGTGAGGATCCTGTGCAAACGGAATAGATGTGTATGACTTCAGAAGGGATTGTAGCCAAACTGAATCATGTTCCTATCCTTTAACCACACAGTGTGGACCTGGCATGTGTCCCCAAATCCTGGAACTGGACTTGAAATCAACCTTCTGGCTCAGAAGAATGCACTTTCCAACTGAGCCAAGCAAATACCACAAGACTAATCATTGTACAAGACCAGATCTGTACTGCTCCAATTGTACAGAACTCATTTATGAGCCAGAAGAATTTGTACTTCATTTTCCTTAGTTGGCTGTTCACTAGAGTTTCAGGACAGCAGAAAATTGAAATTATTCAATTTCAAAATCAGGTTGGTAGATACTGTAAGTAGTTTAGTCTTAAAACTGATTCTATCCCATCCCTTTCGGCTCTCAGAAAAAGAAGAGAAGGCTGCAACCAAAGCAACCATCTCTGCAGTTTTGTGATGTACACAAAATTCCAAATCATTAAATTATAGGAGCAAGGGCAAAAAATGGTGATATGGTCAGTGTATGCTGCCATTGCAACCAGGAAAACTAGCACTAGCTTCTGGAGTCCACTTATGTGCAGTTAAAAATTAGGAAAAGCAAAGCCGCCGTCTAACTTTCTGCTCCTCCTTGGGAGCTGTCTGTATCCCATGTTATCTAACTGTACTAGTTAGTGCACCATGCAGAATCTTGTCAAACACTTCACTAAAGTCCACAAACAATATCTACTGCTCTGGTCGCAATAATTTTGGTTACTTCCTCAGAAAACTCAAGTTTGAGACATGATTTCCCCTCACGCAAAACCATGCTGACTATCCAGAAACATTCCTCGCCTCTCCAAATGCATGTAAATCCTATGTTTCAGAATCACCAACAAATTACTCACCAATGTCAAGCTCATAGATCTATAGTTCCCAAGCTTCTCCTTACAGCCTCTAAAGACATAAGGTTAGCCATCCTCCAATCCTCCAGCACCTCACCTGTAGTTGTAGGTGATATAACTATTTCTATTAGGGGTACCACAATTTCTTCCCCAACTTCCCACAGCGTCCTGGGATAGGCTTGATCAGGTCCAACATTTATCCTCCTCTTTGTATTCTAAGGCTCCCCAAACATTTCCTCTTCTGTAATGCAAACGGTTTACAAAACATCAATTTTCCCAAGTTCTCTAGCCTCTATTTCTTTCTCCACAGTAAATACTGAAAAATATTTAGTATCTCTTCCACTCCGGAGGTTCAACACTGATGATCCTCACGGATCCAAGAAGCCGTATTCTTTCTCTAGTTGCTCTTAATGTATTTGGAAAATCTAGGTTGGCTGGAAGGCCGACTTTCAATTCGGAGTGATGCCAACAGCATAGATGCAATTTCCACATGGGTTGAGGTCTCCGCAAAAAGACTATTTCTCAACCTCTTCTCACTTTAGAGATGGTGAATCTCAGATTAAACTATCACCAGTCATCTCCAATGAGAAGACATCCCAAGTCTAGTCATAATATGACAACTTCACCTTTATCTTGACCAGAAACTGAACTGGATCACTACATGAACATTGCCAGTAGCTGGAAATTATATAAATAACTTCTCCTGACTCAAGTACTTCCACTACATACAAGCCACAAATTCATGTGATGGAATACTCCCAACTTGCCTAATTCAGTGCAGCTTTGAGAATGAGTATTAACAACAGGGAGGACAAAACAGTCTGTTTGAACAGCCCATCCACCAGATTCAATATTCACTCCTACAGTGCAGCAACTGATCAAGGTTTCTTTGATAGAGGTATTGGGTTTAGAAGGTACTAAGGACAAGGACATCATGTATAGGAACACCACTTACAGATTCCTTACATATATTTCCAAGTCAGGATGGCAGATGTAATTTCTTGACTGTCACCTGGTCAAAATCCTGAAACTCCCTCCCCGAGATATTGGCTGTCCATAATATAGACTGCACTTGCAGAAAATGGCTTACCACTTTCTCAAGGGCAACAACAGAGTCAAGTCAGTCCTGGTTTGGCTTGTGACATCCCACCCTCCCAACCAAAAGCAGAAATTGCACTTTTACACTTGACCAAAAATGCAGTTTTTTAAAAAACATTATATGCCCTATGAACTTTTTTTTAAAAACATTTATATGCAGATCAACAAGTTTCCAATTAATAAGTTTCAAAAGTACAATTTTAAAAGTTTATTTAACTTTTAGTTCCCATTTGTTATATCTCAACCTTTGTTTACTTGAAATTTGAGTGAAATAATCTGTGCACTTCGCTTACTAAGATTGTTCACAAAGAACAAACCAATGTGATTGGTTGCTGAGTCTGAGTCTATTTGGTAGTTATCACTGCAATTGGATGACCGGGGATCCCTAACAACATTTGGAAAGGGAAAAATCTATTGCAATGATAGCGAGATCTCTACAGTTAACATGTCACTTTACCATTGGCTTGGACTATGTAGTCAATATACAAAATGAAAACAGGATCTCACATTAAACATAAAACTTTGATTGCTTGAATGCATTAAGTTCAGTTGTAACCCAGCATCAGCTACAGGCAGAATTTAAGCAACATTTTCTTCACTTTAGAGCAAAAAAGGTTAGAGTGAATAAAAATTGAATTACAAAATTATAAAGTTTAGCCAGATCAAGGGTCAGAGTACTTGACTGCAAAAATCAAACCTGGTGGTTTAGGAAGTTTCCTATCCTGGATGGGAGTCAAATGAAAAGGATTGGTTCAGTGGCAGATTAAAAATAATCCCTTTAGCCAAAGCATTAGAGAGAAGAGATAATTCATATTGGAACACTGGCATGGGCGACACAGCAAGAAAGAGAGCACAACAAAATTTGAAATTATTTCTAATATGAGGAAAGGGTAAATTATTTTAGATTTGTTTAAATCAAGAATAGTAGACAACTTCCCATTTTCCTCAGCCATAAAACTCAAAGCAAACAAACATTCAAATGCAGCTACAAAATGCTACACAAAGTGCTGATTAAACTTGACATGTTGATTTTAAGAGGTCCAGTAAAAGTAGCACTTGGAATATCATTCACAACCAGAGTGAATCATTGTAAAATGCCAGCAAACTAATTCCCTCCGTGACTTTAGGTTTCAATTTGAAGCACCATTTCCAAGAAGTCAGGTGACCAACAGGAAATTTTCTCTGTCTCCGTTTGAGATAGAGATAAAACAGTCATAGCACACGCTACGGCAGAGGGGGCACAAGGGAATGATGGGGGGGTGGGGGAGGGGGAGGATATGAAGGTAAAGAATGCACAATAATGCAAAAAAGAGAATGGGTTGGAACTACAGGAGGACAAAATGCAAGGGGTGGGGGAAGGCAAAGGCATAAGAAAGCTAGAATGAAAGGTTAGGCAAGGGAGAGTGCACAAGAAAGGGAAGGTCTGAGAGGAGGAATCAGGGAAAGCAGGGGAGGGTAACTGCACAAGTGCAATCTTTGGAAGAAACAGAAGGAAAGCAGGAACCAGTAAGAGCTAATGTTGAGACAAGAGAAAAGAGTGTAGAAGTGGTGGAGCACAGGAAGGACGCAGTGCAAGAGAGAGTGGAATCTGTCACATCCTTTTTGTCAGACGAGAGCGCAATTGAGACACCAAAAGAGATGGTGTTTGAGAGCAGCTGCACCGTGCAACAGCCAAAACAAAAGTGTGATGGAACAGAGTTTGGGAGGGTGTAGAGAGAAGCAGTGGCAGGGAACAAGTCAAAACAGGGAAGGAGTGGGGACCAGTTAAGGAGAGCAGGAGACAAGTGGGCAACAGAGGTCAAGGGACTATAGATAGCACCTGGGTGACAGAGGGTGTAAGAGAAAGAAAAATGCAAGAGAACAGGAGCCATGAGG
This sequence comes from Chiloscyllium plagiosum, assembly GCF_037043375.1. NCBI lineage: Eukaryota > Metazoa > Chordata > Chondrichthyes > Orectolobiformes > Hemiscylliidae > Chiloscyllium > Chiloscyllium plagiosum. Next base: position 45,402,878 of record NW_028270158.1, on the reverse strand, counting down.
AACGCAGATGCAGAAGCCCAGGAGAAGAGGAGGAATGCAAAACAGGAGTGAGAAACAAGGAAGGGAATTAGGGAACAAAGGGCAAGAAAGGATCCAAAGTAAAGGAAATGGAATGAGCAAACAAATAAAAAAGGGAAGACCATAGGGTCTGGGGAAAATAAAAGTCTCTGAACTGGAATCAGATTGTGCAGAAATTGAAAATAGACATTGTATAAACCTCTCCTAACAATTCATGATGACAGGAAAGCAGATCAATACAGGATAGAGGGAGAAAAACTAAACTGACATTTTCCAACATTCCTTTCCATCAGACCCTTTTCCTCAGGATACTAAGGTTCAGAAATAGACCCCGAATTCTGAAGGATATGCAGTCGTAGTTGGAACTTGACTACTCACTTTACAGAAGTGAGATTCCACGTGTGTAAAATATATTCTCAAAATTTACATGGAAGTCGACCATTACAGAAGCTTTAGAACGCCAGCTGTGTTTCAGTTCCCTACATGCCAAGTTTCACCAGATTGGATTCCAACAGGAAAATAATTTTAATTGCCAAAACTTGTTTTCCCACTTGAGAACAGTCACAACACACTAACCATGGCTCAGTGGATAACATGTGCCTTGGAATCAGAAGGTTGTAGGTTCACGTTGCACTCCATGAGATCTAGATAGAAGATCCAGTTTCAGACTTCAGTGTTATACTAATGGAGTGGTATGTTGCCAGAGGTAGAGACTTTGGGTGAGATTTTAAAAATCAAGGACACATTAGCTGTAAAAGATCCTGTGTAAAACAGCTGATATTTATCACTCAAAATCAATAAGTCACCAGACCCATAGGGCTGCTCACTGGTGGTGTGTAAAACTGAAATTAACCACACATCAAGCAAGGGGAAGGCCTTTATGGTCACCTCAGCCAATGTGAGAATTGAACTGCTGGCACTCACCACAGGAAACCCACTATTCAGCCAACTGACCTTCCAATCAATACTTCATTATCAATCATTATCTCACTACTGTTTGCAGGAGTTTGTGGTCTATAAATTGGCTACCATGTTTCTTACATTACAACTCCCTGCAGCTCAAAAGTTTTATTGGCTGTAAAGAATGTTGGATGCCATGCATTGTGAATGGCATGGAGTAAATGCAAGTGTTTATTCCATTGTACAGCAAGTGGACATATCAGGGAGCAAAGCATTACTAGATTTGGTAATTTAAAACTTGTTATTTGGTTAGCAGCTGAGGTCAGGAATCAAACCAGGAGCCTTCTGGCAGGCCTGTTTGTCTTCACACTTTTGTGGATTTAACCAAGATGCACAGCAACCAATTCACATTATCCCCAAACTGATCACAACTGAGGACCTACTCTGGGCCTTTCCTCATCTATGCAGCTCACCAGGTAAAAACTTGTTGAGGGTACCAGAGGAGTCTGGCCACTAATAGTTATGAATACAGAAACAATTGAAACTGGGACACCAGAGTTTTAGCAGTTGGAGGATTCCACCCAACTGCACCATGATCAATTAGGTAGAAAACAAAATTACAGGGCAACCTATCTTCAAAAGAACTGTGGATTAGAAGATGGTCATGATAATTGCATTTATGAAGAGTGAAGCCAAGAACAAGTTAACAAAAAAGCCAAATTGACAAAGCTGGAATCTGTACATGATGCCAGCTCAACAGGACCATCACTTAACTGCATTTCTATCCAAAAAAGAATGGGAAACTTCATTCTACCCAATGGAAATGTTTTATTTGTAAATAAAGTCCAAATGACTTGGACCAAGGGTTTTATTATAAGCAGTCAGTGGCCTCAAAAATGAATATTGTGTGTTAAATTAATAATATCATAGTTTTGATACAGTTGGGAAGAAATAATCAAAGCCTGCTCTGCTGCAGAGAGACTTTGCACTTCTATTAGCTTAATATGGTTTGAGGGAAGAGGACCTAAACTAAATTTCCCAGAATAATTGGAGTTTTCAGAGTCTATATAAATCAAGTTTCATGAAGAAATATTGCTATATCAAGCTGGCTTAGCACAACAGAACTTGAAGAGTCATTTTAGAAAAGAGCAACAAAACATATCAAACTGCCGGTCATTAAATTTAAATCTCAAACCAGGATTGCAAGCAAGTGTTCAAGTTGCCTTTCTTAAAAGAATGGAGGAAATAGTCCAAGCCAAAGGCTCCTACACCAGTCTGGAAAACACACCAACAAAACCACCCACTACTTCAGTTTTACATACAAGTGGAAACAAATTCAATGCAGGGTTTCTTTTAAAGACTAGCCAACGGTTCATTCCACTGAGTTTTTCTTCATAATGGGGTCAAATGGCATCATTGTACTGTGAAATTGTATGACGTACAATTAACAAAATAATATTTTGTTTGGTATAAAGTGAACAAGCTACATATCAATAGTAAAATTTCAAACTGAAGTTAGAGGACCAACCTAGAGGCAAGAAAAAAATTCTAATCCATTTTTACTGAAACACTAGTGGAGATGAGTTACAGGCCACTATTTTGTGCATCCGCTGAATAATCTCTAGATTTAAAAAAAAAACACAATATTAAGCATAAATTCTGATATTCCTCAGTGCATTGTGGATGTAATATTTAAATGTATCACTGGACTAGCCAGTGGCTGCTAGGTTTTTTACCTGACAACAGGTCACATAGAACAACTTCATGTGGCTGTACAGGCTGTTCTGCTATAACACGGTTTGTTAACACTTGACGAATTGGGGACACTTTCAAAAGCACAGTTTTAAAGCATGTATTGGTTTTAATGAGATTTCAGCCCCATTAGTTTAAAATGGTGCTGCTATATGATTTTCTTATAACATGTGATTGCACGAGAACAGAACTACCATTACAGTAGAACTGACTGTACAGCAGTTTAGTAAATTTGTGGTTGAGGACAATGAACAGTAAAGTTTTGATCCATATAACCCATAAGGGCCACTTGTGGTATAATCCTGACCCAGGATGCAGATTCAAATCCCACCTATTCCAGACATCTCTGAACAGCTTGCTTTCAAAACATGCAAACAATGTTACCCAAATATGAACAGTAAGAACAACTGTTGATAGAATACAGGACAATACATCACCAGTTAAGATCTGAAATTCACACAGGCCTCCACAAATCCCTGAAAGTTTGAGGTCAGGAGGTGATTCTGTAATGGACATGGCCACAGGTTTGTGGCACATCTGAATACTGCCAACATACAGCCTGGGGGTACAGTGGGGTGACATTTGAGGGGGTGGGGAATAGAGTTGAGTGGTGTTCAGCTCCACCACAACACCCAGCTTCCCCTCGCCCCTATTCCTGAGATAAATTCAAGGGGAATTGTGATATTCAAGGGTCCAGAATATGATCCCAGACTTGACATCCAGATAAGTGGGCCCATCTCCGTGGTAGATATGAAAAATGTTCAGGAACCATTGGACATAACCTGCTTTCATTGGGGATGCCCTGAGTCAATATGAAGTCCAAGGACAATGAAACACCTTAATTCACTTGTTTGAAGATGCCTGTAGTGCAGTGGTAGTGTCCCTACCTCAGATCCAGGTTCAAGCTCCATTTGCTTCAGAAGTGGTTGGTAACATTTTTGAACAGGTGGAGTAGAAAATAAAATTGCAGTCCAGAGCCTTTGCACAATGTACTGGGCAGTTTAGCCCAGGTTGGAGGATCTTCCATGACAAGGATGGGTAGGAAGCTGTTAATTTAAACTGTAGCAGGGGATTGGAGTGTGCAAGGTCGCAATTTTGCTACTTTGGAGTTTGCACAATTCTCCGTATCGGAGGGTTTCTGCCAGGTGCTCCAATTTCCTCCCATGGTCCAAAAAAGTGGTTAGGTGGACTGGCTAACTTAATTGCCTGTACTGTCTACAGGCACGTAATTTAGGTGGTTTAGCCAAGAGAAATGCAGGGTTACAAGGTTCAGGTGGAGAGCTGGGTCTAGGCAGCATGGTGTTTGGAGGGTCAGTGCACACTCAATGGGTCAAATAGCCTCTTTCCACACTGTAAGGAAACTATTCAATGATATTTGTTAACTCAAATGAAGCATACATGTTGTCATAAAACATTCCTAACCTTACCATGGCACTTCAAAATTGACAGCTTTCTGGAGGACACATTCTTCAAAATTGTAAGTTCATTCAGAAGCATAGCATTTTTTTAATAAAGTGCATCATTGTTACCTGCAAGCTGGACAGCCACCCACCACTACAACTGAAGCTGCAGCTGGCTGCTGAATAATGGTGTAAGTGTTTGAGTAGTTTGATCCTGGGCACACAGGGGGCTGGATACCTGCAGGGGCTGGAGGTACATAACCTGCAAAACAAAAAAAAAGTCAAAATCTGATTAAATTCCATAAAGTAATTACATCCCCTCTTCTCCCCACCCAAAAAACCCTTATCTTCATTTAAATAATCCCATATCAAAGCAATATCAATGTCAATAACAATATCAAAATAACTGACATTTAAGTTATAAAACAGACCTTAAAGAAAATGAATCCATACAGCAAGTTTAAGAACAGACCAGTTTCATCAATTAACTTAACAGTCAACCTTGTGACGCCCCCAGAATATTTAAAGTAATGTTGGCGCGTTTAAAACTCAAAATTAATTTCTGATTATTTGCGATTTTAAAGAATCAACTGATCACGACAAAACTAACAGTCTTGCCTACCCAGCCTCTCCAAACAATTACTGTTAAACTCTCAGCACTGAGGGGAAACGTGAAGAATATTTCTGGTCAGGTGATTTCGAAGTTTCAATGCAATTACATACACCCTGCCATTACTTTGCTGCGGCTCCAGTGGAGGATTAGATTGGCTATGCCTGTGTACACGATATAAATAAGAAATGGGTGGGCGCACCTGAAGCCGGGTAAGAGTATGGAGGGGGCTGGTATCCAGGCGGTGGGATGGTCCCGTAGGTCTGGCCGTAGTCGTAGCCCCTCTCCGGCACCGCAGCGTACGCGGGTGGCCTCTCCTGCAAGAGGGGCTTGTTATCCATGGGTGGAGAAGGAAAGCAAGAGCCGAGAGAAAGCGACAGTGGCGGCGGAACTCCAGTGGCAGCAGGCGTCGCTCAGCCCTGGAGCGAGGTTGTGGGCCAGGACAGAACGGGAACCCTCTCTGTACGGGAGGGTTTCCCAAGAGCTGGGGAGTGGGCAACAGCGAACCTCTACCACGGCCCGGGGAATCACCGCCCTGTCTCCCGGGGATTGTTACACCAGGTTCGGCATGCGCACTCCGGGGATTCCCCCCACCCCCAACTCGATACAAAATCACAAGATACCTGTCACGTGACGGCAGGCAATGTGACTTCCGCAACAGTCCTTAAAGGGACCCTGCTCTCTATTTTAGATTTTATTGAGTTAAACATTAAAACAGATCCTTTGGTCTAACCAGTCAGTGCCGACCATAACCCCAAACTAAACTTGTCCCCATTGCCTGTGGTTGGCCCATATCCCTCCAAACCATCCTTCTTCATGTACTTATCCAAATGTCTTTTAAATGTTGTAACTGTGCCTGCTTCCACCACTTCCTCTGGCAATTCATTCCACACACAAACACCCTAATTTAAAAAAGATATCCCTCATGTCCTTTTAAATCTCTTTCTCCACTCCCCTTAAAATAGCTCCCCAGTTTTGAATTTACCCACCTGAGGGAAAAGACCTTTGTCATTCACTTTATCTATGCTCCTCATGATTTTATAAACTTCAATAGGGTCACCCTCAACCACCTCCACTCCAGTGAAAAAAGTCCCAGCCTATTTTAATATCTCAAACTGAGCATTCCCAGCCACATTCTGTTTTAGATAAACAGCTCCCTTCCATCTCCCATCATTTCTTTGAGGGAGCCTACTGTGTCCAAGTTTGCAATATTTGGACCACATTAAATGTTAGACAACTATCATCTTCAAGAAAAAGGAACCCAACCATCTTCTCTTGACTTTTACCATCACTGACCACCCCACTAGCAACATCCTGGGAGTCAGATCATTGATCAGAAACTTATCTGAACCAGCCATGTAAGTGCTGTGGCTACAAAAGCAAGAGCAGGGGTAGGATAAACCATGGGAGAGTGGCAGCGTACTATATGAGTGGAGGACAGGGCAAAAACTTTCCATTTTAAACATACAGATCAATGAGTAGCCCAGATCCAGATAACTCAAGAGCTGTCCAGGACCCAATTTTGAAAGGTGACACACTACAAGGTACAAGACTACATGCTGGGGGATTCACAAAATTTGGGGTAGCCACTGCCAAGGCTTAATGAACGAAGGACACTGTTTAAGGCTCCCACTCTACTGTGTAAGGTGGGACTGGAATCTGAGGAAAACTCTTCATTGTATGTAGCAGAGTCATAGGGATGTACAGCATGGAAACAGACCCGTCGGTCCAACCCGTCCATGCTGACCAGATATCCCAACCCAATCTAGTCCCACCTGCCAGCACCCGGTCTATATCCCTCCAAACCCTTCCTATTCATATACCCATCCAAATGCCTCTTAAATGTTGCAATTGTACCAGCCTCCACCACATCGTCTGGCAGCTCACCCTCTGCATGAAAAAGTTGCCCCTTAGGTCTCTTTTATATCTTTCCCCTCTCACCCTAAACCTATGCCCTCTAGTTCTGGACTCCCTGACCCCAGAGAAAAGACTTTGTCTATTTATCCTATCCATGCCCCTCATGATTTTATAAATCTCTATAAGATCACCCCTCAGCCTCCGACACTCCAGGGAAAACAGCCCCAGCTTGTTCAGCCTCTCCCTGTAGCTCAGATCCTCCAACCCTGGCAACATCCTTGTAAATCTTTTCTGAACCCTTTCAAGTTTCACAACATCTTTCCGATAGAAAGGAGACTAGAATTGCACGTAATATTCCAACAGTGGTCTAACCAATGTCCTGTACAGCCGCAACATGACCTCCCAACGCCTGTACTCAATACTCTGATCAATAAAGGAAAGCATACCAAATGCCTACTTTACTATCCTATCTACCTGCGCCTCCACTTTCAAGGAGCTATGAACCCGCACTCCAAAGTCTCTTTGTTCAGCAACACTCCCTAGGACCTTACCATTAAGCATATAAGTCCTGCTAAGATTTGCTTTCCCAAAATGCAGAACCTCGCATTTATCTGAATTAAACTCCATCTGCCACTTCTCAGCCCATTTGCCCATCTGGTCCAGATCCTGTTGGAATCTGAGGTAACCCTCTTCCCTGTCCACTACACCTCCAATTTTGGTGTCATTTGTAAACTTACTAACTGTACCTCTTATGCTCACATCCAAATCATTTATGTAAATGACAAAAAGTAGAGGGCCCAGCACCGATCCTTGTGGCACTCCACTGGTCAAAGGCCTCCAGTCTGAAAAACAACCCTCCACCACCACCCTCTGTCTTCTACTTTTGAGCCAGTTCTGTATCCAAATGGCTAGTTCTCCCTGTATTCCATGAGATCTAAGCTTGCTAATCAGTCTCCCCTGGGAAACCTTGTCGAACGCCTTACTGAAGTCGATATAGATCACATCTACTGCTCTGCCCTCATCAATCTTCTTTGTTACTTCTTCAAAAAACTCAATCAAGTTTGTGAGACATGATTTCCCATGCACAAAGCCACGTTGACTATTCTGAATCAGTCCTTGCCTTTCCAAATACATTCTGGATTAACGGTGCTGGAAGAGCACAGCAGTTCAAGCAGCATCCAAGGAGCTTCGAAATTGAGGTTTCGGGCCAAAGCCCTTCATCAGGAAAAATGGCAGTGAGCCTGAAGCGTGGAGAGATAAGCTAGAGGAGGGTGGGGGTGGGGAGAAAGTAGCATAGAGTACAATGGGTGAGTGGGGGAGGGGATGAAGGTGATAGGTCAGGGAGGAGAGGGTGGAGTGGATAGGTGGAAAAGGAGATAGGCAGGTAGGACAAGTCCGGACAAGTCATGGGGACAGTGCTGAGCTGGAAGTTTGGAACTAGGGTGAGGTGGGGGAAGGGGAAATGAGGAAACTGATGAAGTCCATATTGATGCCCTGGGGTTGAACTGTTCCAAGGCGGAAGATGAGGCGTCCTTCCTCCAGGCGTCTGGTGGTGAGGGAGCGGCGGTGAAGGAGGCCCAGGACCATGTCCTGGACATGGAGGTCCTGGGCCTCCTTCACCACCGCTCCCTCACCACCAGACGCCTGGAGGAAGGACACCTCATCTTCCACCTTGGAACACTTCAACCCCAGGGCATCAACGTGGACTTCAACAGTTTCCTCATTTCCCCTTCCCCCACCTCACCCTAGTTCCAAACTTCCAGCTCATCACTGTCCCCATGACTTGTCCGGACTTGTCCTACCTGCCTATCTCCTTTTCCACCTATTCACTCCACCCTCTCCTCCCTGACCTATCACCTTCATCCCCTCCCCCACTCACCCATTGTACTCTATGCTACTTTCTCCCCACCCCCACCTTCCTCTAGCTTATCTCTCCACGCTTCAGGCTCACTGCCATTTTTCATGATGAAGGGCTTTGGCCCGAAACCTCAATTTCGAAGCTCCTTGGATGCTGCCTGAACTGCTGTGCTCTTCCAGCACTACTAATCCAGAATCTGGTTTCCAGCATCTGCAGTCATTGTTTTTACCTTTCCAAATACATGTACATCCTGTCCCTCAGGATTCCCTCCAACAACTTGCCCACCACCAAGGTCGGGCTCACCAGTCTATAGTTCCCTGGCTTGTCTTTACCGCCCTTCTTAAACAGTGGCACCACGTTTTCCAACCTTCAGTCTTCTGGCACCTCACCTGTGACTATCGATGATACAAATATCTCCGCAAAAGGCCCAGCAATCATTTCTCTAGCTTCTCACAGAGTTCTCAGGTACACCTGATCAGATCCTGGGGATTTATCCACTTTTAACCATTTCAAGACAGCCAATACTTCCTCCTCTGTAATCTGGACATTTTGCAAGATGTCGCCATTTATTTCCCTACAGTCTATATCTTCCATATCCTTTTCCACAGTAAATACTGATGCAAAATATTCATTTAGTATCTCCCCCATTTTCTGTGGCTCCACACAAAGGCCGCCTTGCTGATCTTTGAGGGGCCCTATTCTCTCTCCCTAGTTACCCTTTTGTCCTTAATATATTTGTAAAAACCCTTCAGATTCTCTTTATTCTATTTGCCAAAGCTATCTCATGTCCCCGTTTTGCCCTCCTGATTTCCCTCTTAAGTATACTCCTACTTTCTTTATACTCTAAGGATTCACTTGATCTATCCTGTCTATACCTGACATATGCTTCCTTCTTTTTCTTAACCAAACCCTCGATTTCTTTAGTCATCAGCATTCCCTATACCTACCAGCCTTCCCTTTCACCCCGACAGGAATATACTTTCTCTGGACTCTTGTTATCTCATTTCTGAAGGCTTTCCATTTTCCAGCTGTCCCTTTACCTGTGAACATCTGCCTCCAATCAGCTTTCGAAGGTTCTTGCCTAATACCGTCAAAATTGGCCTTTCTCCAATTTAGAACTACAACTTTTAGATCTGGTCTATCCTTTCCCATCACTATTTTAAATAGAATTATGGTCGCTGGCCCCAAAGTACTCCCCCACTGACACCCTCAGTCACCTGCCCTGCCTTATTTCCCAAGAGTAGGTCAAGTTTTGCACCTTCTCTAGTAGGTACATCCACATACTGAATCAGAAAATTGTCTTGTACACACTTAAGAAATCCTCTCCATCTAAACCTTTAACATTATGGCAGTCCTAGACAATGTTTGGAAAGTTAAAATCCCCTACCATAACTACCTTATTATTCTTACAGATAGCTGGAATGCTTTGATATGAAACATAAAAATACCATAAATATAATCTATAACTGTTAGAAAAGTAAGGCATGCTGTGTTGAAATAAAATTATACTGCACTATCAAATTTAAACTCTTTCATATTGAATCTGCAAATGTATTGAATGTGATGTGGAGGTGCCAGTGTCGGACTGGGATGAACAAAGTTAAAAATCTTACCAGATTATAGTTCAACTGGTTTATTTGAATTCACAAGCTTTTGGAGCAACGCTCCTTCGTCAGGTGTGTCTCTGAACGCTTGGGATTTCAAATAAATCTGTTGGACTATAACTTGGGTTCATGTGATTTTTGACTTTGTACATGAATATAGTACATCTAAAAGTCTCCAGCTTCCAGCACTTGATTTTGAATGTAACAAATGTAATTTACAGCAAATACATTTTTTAAAGTCTTAATTCTGCTGACAATTCCAAACCTGTTTTTAAGATCTAGGTTTTAAAATCTGAGACAAAAGCTCCATGTGTTTTTCTTTCACAGTAAGAAGAGTGTCTGTTATCAACCTACATAGCTAAGGATTAATTACAGCTTTAGTGTATCATGTGACCACAAAGCAGACTAGCAGCCTATCTCAGGTTCTTATTTACTAACAGACGAGCTCTGGAAACAAGAGACACAGTAACTGCAATTCCACATTTACATTGTGGCTAATGATGCGTGTCAACATAGTTAAAAAAATAAGGTTGCCCCGCAAAATTCACATGATTATCAAAAGGAAACCACAGCTTTTTCTGCAGCAAATACACTAGCATAGTCAAACTTCCATTAATATTTTAATATATCAGTTTTATTTCTATGTCTAAGGTACAGGAGAAACTGTTCAGTGGATAATAAGTAGCCCAAAGGAAGAGAGTTGTGGTTGAGACCAAGCAAATAAAATCAGCCCCCCAACATTGCAGGAGTCATGCCTGATGTTATTGTAACCTCAAATTAACATTCCCACCTACACCTCATAACCTTTCAACCCCTTACTTAATAAGAATTGTTCTCCCAAAATATAATTTAAAACCAAGTATTGTTGCCAGAGTTGAAGGGTTTAAGCTATTGGGAGAGGCTGAATAGGCTGAGGCAGTTTTCCCTAGAGCATTAGAGGCTGAGGGGTGATCTTATGGAGGTTTATAAAATCATGAGGGTCATGGATAGGGTAAAGAGACAAGGTATTTTCCCTGGGGTGGGTGAGTCCAGAACTAGAGGGCATAGGTTTAAGGTGGGAGGGGAAAGATTTAAAAGGGACCTAAGTGGCAATTTTTTCAAACAGAGGGTGGTACATGTATGGAATGAGCTGCCAGAGGAAGTGGTGGAGGTTGGTACAATTACAACATTTAAAAAGGCATCTGGATGGGTATATGAATAGAAAGGGTTTAGAAGGACATGGGACTAGATTGGGTTGGGATATCTGATCGGCATGGATGAGTTGGACCAAAGCATCTGTTTCCGTGCTGTACACCTCTAAACTGACTTTAATTGACAGGACTTATACAATGTTGAAAGTGTGTTGCTGGAAAAGCACAGCAGGTCAGGCAGCATCCAAGGAGCAGGAAAATCAACATTTCGGGCCAGAGCCCTTCATCAGGATTTACACAATCACATGTAGGACCCTGGGTAGTGTTGCAGAACAGGGAGACTAGGGGTTCAGGCACAATTCTTTGAAGTTTGCATCACATATAGACAGGGTGGTTAAGAAGGCATTTAGCATGCTTGCCTTCATTGCTCAGATCTTTTGAGTATAGGAGTTGGAATGTTATATTGAGGTTGTTCAGGATGTACGTGAGGCCTCTTCTGGAGTACGGTATCCAGTTCTGGTCACCTTGTTTTTGGAAGGATATTATTAAGCTGAAGAGGGTTCAGAAGAGATTTACCAGGACGTTCACAGGAATGGAGGGTTTGAGTTATAAGGAGAGGCTGACACGTTTTTACTGGAACGTAGGAGGTTGAGAAGTGACCTTTTCAATGTTTATAAAATCACGAGGGTTATAGATAAAATGCATTTCTGTCGCTTTTCCCTAGGATGGGAGATTTCAAGTCTAGTGGGGCAAATTTTCAAGGTGAGAGAGGAAAAATTAAAAAAAAGTCATGGAGGCATTTTTTTTTAAACCACAGTGGTTTCTGCGTGGAATGAACTTTTAGAGGGAGTGGTGGTTGTGGATACAGTTACAACATTTAAAAATCATTTAGATAAGTACATGAATAAAAAATATTTGATGGGATATGGACCAAGCACAGACAGGTGGAACTAGTTTAGTTTGGAGTTATGATTGGCATGGACTGCTTGGACCGAAGGATCTGTTTCCATGCTGCATGACCCTGACACATTCAACAGGGTATTAGATGATTTTTTAGATAGTGGTAATAATCCTACCTCTAAGACAGTAGACCTGGATTTAACTCCCACTTGCTCTAAAAGATGTGTAATAACATCTGTGCAAAGATATGTTAATTGGTAGTAGATAATGATGCTTAAAGAGCAGTTCAGTCACAATTGGCTCAATGGTCTTCTTCTGCACTTTATCAAATCCGTGAAGAATCAATCTACATCTGCCTTAAAAATATTCATGGACCTTGCTTCCACCACTTTTTCAGAAGAGTTCCAAATACTTACAACCCTCAGAAAAAAAAGCTGAATTTTTTGTCCCATATAGGCAACCTGTGATTTTAGGTTTATTCTGAATGCTGGATTCACATATATGAGGAAATGTCCACTCCACATCTACCTTTACATGATCCCTCAGGATTTTAAGTTCTTTTTATATTGTTAAGGTTTTCAATCTCTCTTTCAGAATATTTCTGTACCAAACTTTCACCCATCTTTCTTCAGTGCTCTAAGGTCCTTTTCCTTTAAGCTGAATGAGAAAGTATCTCAAAAATACCAAAGAATTGTGGACACTGTAAATTATGAACAAAAACAGAAATAGCTGGTAAACTCAGCAGTTCTGACAGCATCTGTGGAGAGAAAGCAGAGTACTGCATCTCCTTCACCACCAGCTGCTTAGGGGGCGGGCACGTCAAGTACGTAACAGCCACACCTGATTGACTTGTGGGTGCCCAATCGCAATCTTAGGGTCAAGGGAGCCGACCAATCAAGCGTATTGAGGGGTGGGATCTCAACGGCTCAACAGCGGTCGTCAAGGAAGAAGGTTCCGGAAGCCGAGTCCGGTTTGAATGGTGAGAATTTACCTTCGTCTGTCTGTTTGTTTATCAGGGTGCCGTTCAGAGTCGGCAGCGAGCGCCTGTTTTCCCTGGAGATTGGAGGGGCGAGGTGGAGTCATGTGCAAAGATGAGATCCGATTTATGGAAGATCCATTCACAAATGCGGGCTCTGACCCATTTAAAGGTGGTCCCCTCGAGAGTGGAGTGTGACCTATTTACAGGTGGCCCCCTCAAGGGTGGGGTGTGACCCATTTAAAGGAAGTTTTCCTCAAGAGTGGGTTCTGATCCATTTAAAGGTGGTCCCCTTGCGAGTGTGATTTGACCAATTTAAAGGTGGTCCCCTTGAGTGTGGACTATGAGCCATTTAACATTGGCTACCTCAAGAAGGATTTGATCTAATTAAAGGTGGTCCTTCGAAAGTGAACTTTGATCTATTTAAAGTTGGTCCCCTCAAGAGTGGGCTCTGATCCATTTAAAGGAGATCCCCTTAATTGAACTCTGATTCATCTTGAGAAAGTGGGTTCGGACCTGTTTAGGGACCCAACCCCAGAGAAATGGGTTACTCGGTCGGACTGTGACCTATTTGTTGATGAAGACATTTTTAAAAAATTATTCATGCAATGAGGGCATCGTTGGCTAGGCCAGTATTTATCTCCTGGTGATAGTTAAGAGTCAACCACATTGTCGTGAGTCTGGAGTGACATATAGGCCAGATCAGGATAGCAGTTTCTTTCCCTAAAGGCTGTTTGTGAATTAGAGTCGTAGTCATAGAGATGTACAGCACGGAAACAGCAATGGTTTCACAGTCTTCTCTGGATTCTTAATTCCTGATTTTAATTGACATGCCATAGCAAGGTTCAAATCAAAGTCCCAGAACACAATCTGGATCACTGGAATAACAGTCCTGCAATAATGCTACCAGGCCATTGCCTCCCCTATTATTTGTCCAGTGATTCATTTGTCTTCAGAAATCAGCCTTAAGTTGTCAAAGGTCTAAGGTCTGGAATTATTTCCTTAAACCTAATCATTTTTTTAAGATGGTCCTTAAAACTTAAATCTTTGACCTAGCTTTTGGTAAAAGCACAGCAGGTCAGGCAGCATCTGAGGAGCAGGAGAGCCCTTCATCAGGAAGTTTCTGGTAGCTCTAATATATCCTTAGGTGATTTAATGGTCATGTTTGATCAAAGATATCTCCGTGTGCCTTGGGGCCTTAAACTACATTAAATATTGATGTAAATTGTTTATATTAACAGCCAGCTGACTTCTGGGAAATTCTTTATAACTGTATGTTTTGTGTCATTCACACCTCATCTGACTGACAAATGCATATGAGCATATCTTGCTACCTTCAGGGATCTGTGGACATTCATTCCAAGGAAAACTGAAAAAACTGCAGATGTTGTAAATCAGAAACAAAAACAGAAATTGCTGGAAAAGTTCAGCATGTCTGGCAACATCTGTGGAGAAAAATGTTAATGTTTTGGGTCCAGTTATCCTTCCTGATGGTAGCAGGAAGAATTTGTTTTTTGTGGAGAAGATGGGTGGATGGGGAGGGGAGAGAGGGGGTAAGGGGTCGATGATAGGTGGATAGAGCCCAAAGAGAGAGACAGGAGTGGACAACGATCAGCCTGGGAGAATATATAGCTACTAATGGGGACAATTAGCAGCTAACAATGGCATAACATGTGATAACCAGGTGTGCAGAGTTTGGGGTATGGTTATGCCAAGGAACAAGGTGGTGTATTGAAGTGGCAGGCAACTGGAAGCTTAGGGTGTTTATTACAGGCAAAACATGGGTGCTCTGTGAAGCAGTCACCCAGTCTGCACTTTGTTTCTCCAATGTAGAAGAGACCACATTGTGAGCAGCAAATGCAGTAGACTGGAGGAATGGTGTATAGCTTCAGGTTTAATTTTAATTTTTATATTGTATATTTTAAGACATGGTTTTATTTTCATTTTTGAGTTTGAGAACTTTGATGCTAACATGTTTCAGGTTTGTTTGTATAATAATAATGAGGGCATTTGCAGACTTGGAGTAGAGCTGGGAGTTCCTAGTTTAAAATATTTTTAAAAAGTAAAGAAAATTAGGTTGTTGACTAAGGTATTCAGTGACATAGGGAGACAGACAAGCATCATTGAGTAAATCTGTGTCTGTGGGTACTAAAAAAATGGCAGCTGAAATAATAAGCTAGTAAGAAACTGGCCAGAATACTGCTGGGAGCTGAATATTTGGAAAACCCATGTGCTTGCTCTGAATGGACATTAAAAGTCAGTAAAATGAAAGCTCCAGAAATCAATTGCAAGAAGTTTTAGCTTGGAAATAAGGTTGACTTTAAGTTTTGGGTCCTTGTTGATGAAGGGCTTTTGTCTGAAACGTCGATTTTTTTTCTTTTCCTACTCCTTGGATGATGCCTGACCTGCTGAGCTTTTCCAGCACCACTCTAATCTTTACTTTAAGTTTTGAGTGCCTATATGTTTGTTGTTACGGACAAAACAGTTGAATTTTTCCTTCTGCTATTTGTAATGAACCCATTTCAAATTGTTCTTGTATGATGCAACATAGTTTATGTTTCTTTTTTTGTATAATAAAATTTGTTCTTTTGCTAAAAGTACATTGGCACTTTCATGAGAAACTGGTCAGTGAGTGACCTCTGCAATAAACAGAAAAAAGCAATTTATGGTCTATCAAGCCAGGTTTAATCTTGAGGTCTAATTTGTCCAGTTGAGATCAGCTGGGATCAAAACAAAGTCTGTGGGATCATAAATTTTTGAGTTTCAGCAGGGTCTATGAATTTTAAAAACACAAATGTGGAGGTACTGAGCATAAAAATAGGGATAGTTGTGAAGTATGTTACACATTGGAATTTCAAATTGGTTTTGACTGTTGCTAAGACTACTAGAATTAAAAGATGTAACAGTGGATTATTTCAATCTTTGACTAAGGCTAAACTGAGAAGGTTAGCAGATAAATTACAGCTGGAAGTAGGATCTCATAAGGATAAAATGCTTAAAGTAATTACCCAGTATTTAGAATTTTAAATGAGGAAATAATGTATCACTGCTCAAATTAACTAAAATAAATTAAGTTAAAAATTTAATAAAGTGTGAATTAGCCAATAAAGAAAGAGTAAGTTAAGAAGACAAGAAATAAAGGGAAATAGAAAGGAAACTAACGTTAAAATGTTTGAACTCCAAAGAGGCAGGGAAATAAGACATCGTGTAGGTGCAAATACTGCAGATGTTGGAATCTGTACTAAAAATTGCTGCAGATCACAGGATGAAGGGTCATCTAGACTGGAAACGTTAGCTTGCTTTCTCTCCATTTAAGCTGCCTGACCCGTTGTGATCGCCAGCACTTTTCAGTACACGTAAGACATCGTGTTTGGCCAGAGGAAAGCTTAAAGGAAAGGAAAAATGAAGAGGTAGTAGTTCAGAGAACAATTCTGTTTCTAATGAGTGATTTGATTTAATTACAAATCTGTATTTAGTACCTACATTTACAGATTATGGAATTGAAAGATCTGTCAGCTAATTTAAAAAGCTAGAGCTGTGAAGTTGAAGTTGCCAAAAGATGCTTGGACCTTAATGTTACAGAGTATCCTGATGGGTATACCAGTTTGTCAGAAGAGCAATCTGCAGACTATGGCGCTGTTATAAGGATGGTGGTTGGTTAGCTTAGTTGTCTGCACTTGCAAAGCATAGTGATGCCAACAGCATGTGTTCAATACTGGCTTAGGTCATTATTGAAGAACTTTCCTTATCAACCTGTTCCCTCATCTGAGATGTGGTGACCCTCAGGTTGTACCACCACTCGTCTCTCTCTCTCTCTCTCTCTCTAATGAGAGAGCTGCCCTATGTTCTCTGGGACAATGGTGACCTTACCTGACCTTATAAGGGCAATGCACTTCCCTGAACCTTCCCACTTAAAATTTAGAGGAATAAGAAAGAAACCTAGTCATAACTTTGTAGAATTTGCAAGAGAAGAAAAATGCTGTTGGATCAGTGGTTTTGTTTACTGACGTAAGTGAAACAAATTGAGAATAGAAAATAAATCATATTACTGAAGCGTATGTCAGCAATCTATAAGACTTATTTAGATGAGTGCCTCGCACCAAAGATCCAAGAAGCAGCAGTTGTATGGATACCTATGATATCTCAATTAAAAATCACACAACATTAGGTTATAGTCCAACAGGTTTATTTGGAAGCACTAGCTTTTGGAGCGCTGCTCCTTCATCAGGTGGTTGTGGGGTGTAAGATCGTAAGACACAGAATTTATAGCAAAAGTTTATAGTGTGATGTAACTGAAATTATGTACATGTATTGAAAACAAACTTGGATTGTTTCTTAAGTCTCTCATCTCTTAGAATGAACATGTTGGTTTCAGTTCTTTCACATGTAAATCGCAGAACATTTAAAAGTTCTTGAGAATGTAACTTTTAAATGTTCTGCAATTTACACACGAAAGAACTGAAATTAGTTCCATAGATTCACCACACTCTGGCTGAAGAAATTACTCTTCAGTTCTAAAGAGTCATCCCTTCAGTCTGAGGCTCTGTCCACGCATCCTAGTATTGCCTACTAGTATTCACATTTTCTCCACATCTGCTCTATCCAAGTCTCTCCTTATTCTGAAAGGAAAACTGAATGAATAGAAAATCTTGGAAAGGAAAATGTATGTTTTTTTTCTAGAGCAATAAAGGGAAAAAGACTAGGACCTAAAGATGATATTGAGAAAGTAACATGCTTCTATTGTGATAAGACTCGACACACTAAACGTAATTGCTGGGAGTTCCATCTGAGAATCATCATGAAATTTTACAAATAGCTCATGAAATTCCAATGATAAGGCACTAGGATTTCAGGAAACTGCAGGCTAAAATACTAAAATATACTGTATAAATTTGTAGTTAAATTTGCCAGGCATGCCATGCACATCAAGTAATTGGGGAAACCCCAACCATAAATTAAACCTGTGTCTTTATTCCAATATTAGCTCTAGAAGAACTATTTAACAGTGTCCTAATAAGATGTGTGGGACCTGTACCTAAAGCAAGAAGAGGGAATCAATATCTTTTAACAACTATGGATGCTTTGACAAGAATTCTTGAGGCAATGACTTTAGAGAAAATTATGGTGGAACAGTAGTACAAGGTCAGTTCAATTTTTTAAGGTATGCATAACCCAAAGAAATATAATCAGATCAAACTTCAAGTTTTATATCACAAATATTCAAAGAAATAATGAATAGTCTGGGAATGAAACAATTTGTGTCTTTAGCTTATCATTCATAATCGTAAGGAGCATATGAAAGATGGCACCAAATTTAAAGATCATGATTAGAACATATTGTCAAGAATGTGCTAAGGATTGGGACAAAGGAATTCCCTTGTCACTGCTGCCAATAAGAATGCTCATACTGGGTCCCTTTTGAACTGATATATAAGCATGTCTTAAGAGATTCCCTTAAATCAATAAAACCAAAAGTCATAACCTAAAGGTGAGAGTACCTTACTGACATATGCATCAAGTTTTAAGAAAAGCGAAGCAAAATATACACGGTTTGTGAAAAAAATTGAAAAGTGCTCACAAACAATGAAAACTAGAGCAACCAAAAAGGCCAAAGCTGGTGACAAAGTTTTAGTACAGTTACCTATCTCCAGGATCCATTAAAAGCTAAGCAAATTATTTAAAAGGTTAATCGTTAGAAGTTCACTTGATCTTAGCAATTCAAACAGGAACTCAATAATGTGAGTTTTCTGGTGAGTATCCCTGATGAGAGGCAAAAACATCAGTAAGTGTCATATTAATATGTTAAAATGATACTAAGACAAGGAGGATAGTCAGAACAAAAGTATATTTACAGTGGTGAACAAAGTAGAGAGTGAAATGAAAATATCAGTGATTTGAAAATCACTCTGGTATTGAAAATTCTAAAGCCAACCATCCAATAACCAAATTGGATAATACGAATAATGCAAGAGATGTTTAAAAAAAGGTGGAATAATATACTATCTTCCAGAAAATTATTGAGGCAACTTATAAAAGCTATTATAGACTCATAGGTCAGGGAAAATTCCTTTGGTCATATATGATGTTGATGTAGTTAGCGCATTACCAAGAAGGTAATATCCTTACGTACTGATACTCATGAGAAGTTAGCCCAAGTGAGGGAAGAGATCAAGATCATGATGGGAGTGACATTGTTGAACCTAATTGGAGCTCACCTATTATGATGATGCTGAAACCAGACAGAATTTTACAAAGCCAATTCATTAACAAAGGAGGTTCAATCCAATTCCATGATGTTAGGAATGTAAAGAGAGGACTGAATAAGCACAGTGCATTATACACATTGATTTTTTAAAGAGATATTTTTAAGTTTCGTTGACATCCAAAGAAATATCAGCTTTGTAACCCCCAATGGACTTTATCAAAATCATGACATTCAGAATGAAAATGCAACAGCAATTTTTTATATTAACCAACAAGGTCATTGAAAGATTGTGTTGTATATATAGACAGTTTGGTTTTGTTCAGCCAAACGCAAATATTTGCAACATTTGAACAAATTGATTTGTTACAAAGAACCAATTTAGTTAAAAAAAATTAGGTAAAATGAATTTGTCATAGTAAAAATAATTTATTTAAGCTACACTGTCAAACAAGGCCAAATAGCACCTTGAGAAGCAAAATTAAGGACTGTTTTTTAAAGTTTCCCATGCTTAAGAAATAACAAGAAATTTTGCAGTATATTGAATTTAATTGGAAGTTTGTTCTAAATTTCAGCACTCTGATAGCTCTTCCGTAAAATTTCTTCAAAAAAGACAAGAATTTGAACAGGCAAAGGAATGTCTGAGTACCTTTCACAGCTTGAAAGCTGTGTTGAATACCGTACTTCCTTGCTGCTTTTTTCAAAATATTGAATCAAGTTAGTTAAGCATCATCTTACTAAATTTGTTACTATCCTAAAATTAATTTGTGCCTTTCTAAGTGACAGTTTATTCTGACCCTCAGAATTGATTTCATTAATTTGCCCACCACTGAGGTGAGAGCAACTGGCCTGTAGCCATTGGTCTATCCCTTACTGTCTGATTAACCAAAGATAAAACATTATCGATCCTCACCAGTAAGGATTAAAAATGGTGAGATTAGATTAGGTTACCTACAGTGTGGAAACAGGCCCTTTGGCAAAAGTCCACACCAACCCTCCGAACGGTAACCCACCCAGATCCACTTCCTTCTGACTAATGCATCTAACGCTATGGGCAATTTAGCATGGCCAATTCACCTGACCTGCACATCTTTGGACTGTGGGAGGAAACCGGAGCACCCGGAGGAAACCCACTCTTCTGCTAATTTATCCCGGTTTCTTTTAATGGATTGGGGTACATTACATCTGCCTGTGGTTATTTATCCACTTTGAAGGATGCTAACCCCATTAGAACAGCCTCTTTTCCTACGTTTATAACTTTCAAAAATTCTCATTTCTTCTCTTTAACTGCAAAATCTCTGCCATCCCCATCTTTTGTGAAGAAAATACAAAGTATTCATTAAGAGCCATATCAACATCTGCTTTTACACTTAGGGTATCTTTCTGGTATTTTATGAGTCCTACTCTTTCCTTAGTTATCCTGTTATTCCTGATGTGTTGATAAAACATCCGTGGGTTAATGTTGATTTTGCTTGCCAATATTCTTTGCTTTATCAATTACCTTTTTGATTACATTCTCCACTTTCTATACTCTTGGTCTTCTGCAGTATTGAGTTCTTGGATTGCTTATCTTATCCTCTAAGCTCCTTGACATCAAGGAGGCTGTAGATTTGGCCATTCCCCCTTTACCACTGTTGAAACACTCTTCCTTTGAATTCTTGAATCTCCACTTTGAGTATTCCCCTTTGCCCTGACATTGATTTACAATCATTTAGCTGTTTCCACTCCAATTCTACTGAAACAAATCTTCAGCTTAGTACAATGGGCCATGCTTTAATTTAGAACTCTTAACTAATTGCTACCACTAAAATGCTCTACCACGGACACCTACCGGGCCAGCTTCTTTTCCTAAAATTAGGTACAGAGTTGTGCCCTCTCTTTTAGACTTGCTATGTATCGGTCATAAGTGAGCTACTGAACGCACCTCAAGAATTCTATTTCCTCAATTCCTTTCACACTAAAACTATTCCAGTTAATATGGGTGTGGTTTAAATTCCCTCCTATTTCTAATCTATTGTTTTGCAATTCTCAGAGATTTGCTTATGTGCTTGCTTTCCTAACATTTTTAGATTAGATTGCTTCCAGTGTGGAAACAGGCCCTTCAGCCCAACAAATCCACACCAACCCTCCGAAGAGCAACCCACCCAGACCCATTCCCCTACATTTACCCCTTCACCTAACACTACGGGCAATTTAGTATGGCCGATTCACCTAACCTGCACATTTTTGGATTGTGGGAGGAAACCGGAGCACCCAGAGGAAACCCAGGCAGACACAGGCAGAATGTGCAAATTCCACACAGACAGTTGCCGGAGGTGGGAATTGAACCTGGGTCTTTAGCACTGTGAGGCAGCAGTGTTAACCACTGTGCCACCGTGCAGCCAACTCTGTTTGGGGGTCTGCAGTACACTCCCAGCAATGAGATTAACCTCTTTTCTTGTTCTTTAACTCAATTCATATAACTTAATTTGATGATCCTTGTAATATATCTTTTTCATGAGGTTCTTACACACTTGATGCAACTGCAGATGCCAACTTCTGTGAACAAGCAAAATTTTATTTGACAAGTACAGCTCATGTTTTCTAGAGGAACCCTTTAACACACTTCACAATGCTTGCAAGGCCAAGTCAAGGGATCTCTCCCTGAACAAAGAAAACAGTCCGTTCTTTATACAAGATCTTTACATCACAGTCAGTAATGCCCACAAGACACCCCCAACCATTCCCCCGCCCCATAGTCACATGCCACTCAAGACACAATGCAGTGACCTGATCATCTCCAGAAACAGTGTAATGTAAATCATCCCTTAATGGTCAAATCTGTTGTGAATAGTTTTTTTTTTAACTGCAGGGAATAGTCAGAATTTTAATGGCAATGTTCTTATTGATTTCTGAATAGGAGATGATAATGTAATTCTTTTACTTTGAATAACTAGGAAATGGCCATGCAATTGATTCTGAATGGCAAGGGATGGGAATGTAAATTCCCTACATTCTACCTGTAAGACAGAGACATCTCACCCTAGCCTCAGGACATCCAATTTCTTTCAGGTCAACAAAGCAAATTAACCCTTTAATATCTCATTTTATATCATTCCTCCTTGCAGCTATAATTGTTTCTTTGACCAAAATGATTAGCCCCCTCCCCACTCCTTTTTATGTCCCTCTTATCCGAAAACACTGCAACCTGGAATGTTGTACTGCCATTTCTGTCTCTCCTTAAGCCATCTTTATTTGCTGCCACATTTCTATCTGTGCTGTCAGCTGCCTCCTGATTAATTTAACTTATAAAAATTGGACTAGTATAGAGAAAAGTTATAGAACTAACAGGGATAGCTGTGGATCAGATTGAAAATAGGAGCAGTGACTAAATGTGCTTTATTGTTTATAAGCAGTTCCTAAGTGAAAGCCATCAAATAAACCTACTAACAAGATTCCCTGTGATAAAAACTTTGTACCATGAACTCACATTAATCCTCTACTAACTACTAATAAAGCCCAATGTTAGCAGGATTTTTTTCTGGATTTCTCCAAATGCATCAGAAGATTATTCAATAGCAGACATTTCAAAATCAAAGCTGCATTGGCAACCACAGAAATTTCAGAATCACTTCAAGTACTGTTCTAGTTGAGAATTGTTCCCAGTTTGTTCCTACTTAGTATGGCTTCAACAGATTATTATCAATTCTGCCAGATTACAGAAGATTGTTCAGGGTTACTCAATGTTTCTGGCCTGTGCTTTCATAAGTTATTGCTTGGGAAATTGTTTGGGGAGAAACATGACGATTGATTGATAGGAGGTGATCAGTAGCAGACCGTCAAATTTACTAATGGAATTCACTCCTCCTTAATAGAAGCTGGCATGCCTAGTTCCCTTCTATGGGCTGTGGATGTACATGGAAGAGTTTATAGCCTCTCTACAGCTGGACAGTACTGGGAGTTGTGCAAAGATGAAAGCTTACAATTTAAGAGATTGGCAGCTGTTAAGCAGTGCTGCTGGGGAATTGCATGCGACCATCAGATCTATGTCTACGTCCATTCAAGTGAAGTCCCAATCCATTACCAAGAAGAGACCTATGAAAATCAGGTATGGACACTTAAAATTAGATAGCCTTTTGTTCATGCTGATAATTTATATTGTTATTTGTTTTACCCTTTTACGACACAGGGCACTTGTCTTGCCTCCTGAATGCCCTCAGTGCTACTCATTGGCTGAGATGAAGCCAAATGCACAACATTGTACCAAGACACACATTTAGAGTCATAGAGATGTACAGCATGGAAACAGACCCTTCAGTCCAACTCGTCCATGCCGAGCAGATATCCCAACCCAATCTAGTCCCATCTGCTAGCACCTGGCCTATATTCCTCCAGACCCTTCCTATTCATCTCTCCATCCAGATGCCTTTTAAATATTGCAATTGTACTAGCCTCCACCATTTCCTCTGGCAGCTCATTCCATGCACATACCACCCTCTGTGTGAAAAAGTTGCCCCTTAGGTCTCTTTTATATCTTTCCCCTCTCACACTTAACCTATGCCCTCTAGTTCTGGATTCCCCACCCCTGGGAAAAGATTTTGTCTATTTATCCTATCCATGCCCCTCATGATAAACCTCTATAAGGTCACCCCTCAGCCTGTGATGCTCCAGGGAAAAATATTTCTGAAATGTCACAAACCTTTTCAAATGTAATAACTTGTTTTGAAGTACATTTACAGTTATAGTTGTTTCTTTTTCACACAGCAAAATCCCATAACAGCAATGAGTTTTGAGATTAGTTCATCAGTTTTATATTTGATAATGTCAGTGGCAGAAGGAAAATTGGTCAGGACTTTGTGGAGTTCATTTAAAGTTCTATTCTCATTTTAAAATCCAAATCTGATATTTGATAGTGCTATTGACTGCATGAGTTCTAGTCATTTAGAGTTGACTGTTCTGTAACAATATAACAGTGCCTTCACATTTAAATACCAACTGAGACCAAATTCAATATTGTGCCCTCTGAACAGAATAAATTTCTTATGTAGATACTTATAGCCATAGCTACCAATAACTACAAAAGTAGATATGATCAAGCGAGAAGGTGAAATATGAATAAAATAGCATTTATTGTCATGTGATTTTACAAAAGAAATATAGTGAAACGTTTTATCTGTCATCTGTGGCTGTGCTGTGTAACAATTGAAGTAAAATTCTATGACTAGACTTGCTAAAAGTGTGTCGTGTCTATGCATATTATGCCTGTGAGCTATGTTTTGTTAATCTCAATGTAGCGATGGAATCCTGTGGATGGTTTCAGTGACCGCCTTCTACCCAGTGACCGCTGGCAATGGAGTGATGTTACAGGTTTGATCCATCAACCACTAAATGAGTTTAAACTTGCTTCACCGCAATGGGAGTGGGAATCTGACTGGTACGTGGATGAAAATATTGGAGGAGAGCCAACAGAAAAAGGGGTAAGAAGGTACAAGTGTTTGTGGTTATGATAAACATGAGTGAATGGTATTCCAAGCAAGCAGACAGCGGTGTGTTGAGGTTGCCTATATCCTCTTTTGATTTTCCATCTTTCCAAATCAGAATTTTACATAGCAAGGTTACAAAGATTTAAGATCTGTTCTGGAAGGACAAATTGTAAGTTTTTTTTTCATGAATTGGTTAAGAATTTATAAAAAGGAAAATATAGTTTCAGTTAATAATGTAGAGTCATGGCAGATCAGATGTGCAAGAGCTGAAAATGTGTTGCTTGTAAAGCGCAACAGGTCAGGCAGCATCCAAGGAACAGGAGAATCGACGTTTCGGGCATAAGCCCTTCTTCAGGAATGAGGAAAGTGTGTCCAGCAGGCTAAGATAAAAGGTAGGGAGGAGGGACTTGGGGGAGGGGCGTTGGAAATGCGATAGGTGGAAGGAGGTCAAGGTGAGGGTGATAGGCCGGAATGGGGTGGGGGCGGAGAGGTCAGGATGAAGATTGCAGGTTAGGAAGGCGGTGCTGAGTTCGAGGGATTTGACTGAGACAGATGTGCAAGATGATTTCCTGCTGTGGTGTAATTCTGTGTGATTCTATGTGCTCCTCTCGAGTTCACCTCTAGATTGTCTGTTTAATTAATACTTTGTATCTTTTCTCATGAACCCCAGCATTTGTTTATTTTTCACACTACCTGGAAGCACTGGACTAGTGACGTTTCACCTGTACTATCTTACAATGGCTTAACGCTGTATCATAAAGGCATTGAAAAATGTTGGGAATTAGCACTAGAAAAATTCCGTTATGTTTTTCTGTTTAGCGTATTGTCTTTGGATGATTGATAATGTCACACGCTGTAGCACAATGTAGTTAAAGCTTTTCTGTAGTTTTCTGTTGCAGTGAAAATATGCTACAGCATCTCCTATGGTCTTTGTGATTTCAGCTAGGAAAGCTTTTAGGTGAATAGGTAGGCATTCGTTAGACCCCTCAGTGTTATTGGACTCTTTGGTTGAAGAATGTTCTGATCTGTGATTGCCTTATCTGTTCATTTCATTGTACAGTGTATGAGATTATCCCGTCTCATCAAAGGTTTCCATTCTTATCTGTACTGGAGACAGAGGATGGTGGCGGAGGGTTGTTTTTCAGACTGTAGACCTGTGAGCAATGGTGTTCCACAGAGATTGGTGTGGGAACACTTTTGTTTATCATTTGTATAAGCAATTTGGATAAAAATTTAGAAAGCATGGTTAGTAAATTTGTGGATGACACCAAAATTGGTGGTATAGTTGACAGTGAAGAAGGTTATCTAAGATTACAAAGGGATCTTGATCAATTGGACCAATAGGATGAGGAGTTGGAGATGGAGTTTAATTTGGATAAATGCGAGGTTTTGCAATTTGCTAACAAACAAGGCCAGGA
Source organism: Chiloscyllium plagiosum (assembly GCF_037043375.1). Classification (NCBI taxonomy): domain Eukaryota; kingdom Metazoa; phylum Chordata; class Chondrichthyes; order Orectolobiformes; family Hemiscylliidae; genus Chiloscyllium; species Chiloscyllium plagiosum. The sequence goes on along the minus strand of NW_028270158.1, from coordinate 45,376,791 downwards.
CTTATACAGTTAATGGTAGAGCCCTGAGGAGTGTTGTCAATCAGGAATACGTAGGGGTTCAGGTACATATTTCTTTGAAAGTTGCATCACAAGTAGACAGTGTGGTAAAGAAGGCGTTTGACTTTTTAGATTAGATTAGATTCCCTACAGTGTGGAAACAGGTCCTTCGGCCCAACCAGTCCACACCGACCCTCCGAAGAGTAACCCACCCAGACCCATTTCCCTCTTGCTTGCCTTCATTGTTCAAACCATTGAGTATAGGAGTTGGGATGTCATGTTGCGGTTGTACAGGACGTTGGTGAGGTCACTTTTGGAGTAGTGTATACAGTTCTGATCACCCTGCTATAGGAAGGATATTATTAAACTGGAGAGGGGGCAGAAAAGATGTTACCAGGACTAGAGGTTTGAGTTATAAAGAGAAGCTGAATAGGCTGGGACTTTTCTCACTGCAGTATAGGAGGCTTTATAGATAACCTTTATAGAGGCTTATAAAATCATGAGGGGTATAGATAAGGTAAATAACAAAGGTCTTTTCCCTAAGGTGGGGGAGTTCAAAACTAGAGGGCATTTTTTTAAGATGAGAGAAGAAAGCTTTAAAAAGGACCTGAAGGGCAACTTTTTAAAACAGAGAGTGATCCATAGGCGGAATGAACTGCCAGAGGAAGAAGTAGATGCTGGTACAGTTACAACATTTAAAAGACGTCTGGACAGGTAAATGAATAGGAGAAAGTGAGGACAACACATGCTGGAGATCAGAGTCTAAAAGTGTGGTGCTGGAAAAGCACAGTTGGTCAGGCAGCATCCGAGGAGTGGGAGAGCCGAAGTTTCAAGCATAAGCTCTTCATCAGAAATGAGGGGGTGGCCCAAGGGGCCTGAGAGATAAATGGGAGGTTGGTGGGGCTCAGGGGAAGGTAGTTGGGAATGCAATAGGTAGATAGAGGTGGGGGGTGCTGGTGATAGGTCAGAAAGGAGGGTGGAGTGGATGGGTGGGAAGGAAGATGAACAGGTAAACATTTCAAGAGGGCAGTGCTGAGTTGAAAAGTTGTTTTTGAGATAAGGTTGGGGGGGTGGGGGCAGGGAGGACGGGGAGTGAGCGAGGAAATGAAGAAACTGGTGAAATCTACATTGATCCCATGTGGTTGGAGGGTCCCAAGGCGGAAGATGAGGCATTCTTCCTCCAGGCATTGGGTGGCTAGAGTTTGGTGGTGGAAGCGGCCTAGGACTTGTATGTCCTTGGTGGAGTGGGAGGGAGAGTTGAAGTATTCAGCCACAGGGCAGTGGGGTTTTGAAGTGCATGTATCCCAGACTTTCTCTGAAATGTTCCGCAAGTTGGCATCTTGTCTCCCCAATGTAGAGGAGATCATACTGAGAGCAACAGACACAGTAGATGATGTGCGTGGAAGTACAGGTAAATCTCTGTCGAATGTGGAAGGATCCTTTGGGGCCTTGGATGGTGGTGAGTAGGGAGGTGTGGGCACAGGTTTTGCACTTCTTGCAGTGGCAAGGAAAGGTACTGGGAATGGAGTGTGGGTTGGTGGGGCCGTGGACCTCACGAGAGTTGAAGAGGGAATGGTCTCTGTGGAAGGTAGATAGGGGTTGGGAGGGAAATATATCCCAGGTGGTGGGGTCTGTTTGTAGGAGGCGGAAATGGCAGAGGATGATGTATGGTATCCAGAGGTTAGTGGGGTGGAAGGTGTGGACAGGGCGTTCTGGCCTTGTTGTGATTGGAGGGGTGGGGTTCAAGGATGGAGATGCTCTGGAAGGCGTTGTCGACCATGTGGGAGGGGAAATTGCGGTCGTTGAAGAAGGAGGCCATCTGCGATGTTCTATAGTGGAATTGGTCCTCTTGGGAGCAGATGAGACGGAGGCGGAGGAATTGTGAGTAGGGGATAGCGATTTTACAGGAGGCAGAGTGGGAGGAGGTGTAGTCTAGGTAGCTGTGGGAGTCAGTGGGTTTGAAGTAGAAGTCTGTGTTGAGTCTGTCGCAGGAAATAGAGATGGAGAGGTCCAGGAAGGGGAGGGAGATGTCCGAGATGGTCCAGTTGAATTTGAGGTCAGGGTGGAAGATATTGGTGAAGTTTATGAACTGTTCAACCTCCTCGCGGGAGCACAAGGTGGCACCGATACCATCATCGATATAGCGGAGGAAAAGGTGGGGAATGGTGCCAGTGTAGCTGTGGAAGATGGACTGTTCCAGGTACCCGACGAAGAGGTAAGCATAGCTGGGGCCCATGCAGGTGCCCATGGCTACCCGTTTTGTTTGGAGCAAGTGAGAGGATTCGAAGGAAACATTGTTGAGGGTAGGAAGGGTTTAGAGGGATTCGGACTGAAAGCAGGCAAATGGGACTAGTTTAGTTTGGGAAATTTGATCGATATGGACGAGTTGGATCGAAGGGTCTGTTTCTGTGCTCTATGACTCCACTGGAATATCCATGCTGGCCTCCTGTAGGCGAGTGAAAAGAGCCTTGTCATTGGACTGGTTGGCCTTACACTGCTCCTCCTCTTTCTCAGTGTCTTGTGTGTATTTGTGTCACTATTTTCCAGGTCTTCTTCATTAACTTGATTTTTAGAGCATTTGAGTTGGGCTTCTGCTTCTTATCAATGATCATGACAACATGAAAAATCAGTTACCTTTGGAATGAGTTTTTAGGTTCCTAATCAGCCCTAAATCATTGGCTCGTGCTTGGTCACCGTAAGACCAAGCTTGCTTTGTTTGATACATTTTGACCAGTTTTCTGATCCATGCCTCAAAAATGCTGGAATTCAACCAAGCAGTTTTGTTAACTTGAGCTGCAAAGTAATATAGCTTCTTTGATTTGCTTATCATCAGTAGCAGCAACCTTTCAGTGCCATGGTCTGCATCAGCATAATGGCAGTGATTTGTCTTGATTTCACCTTCCACAGTTGCACATTTCATCATTAAGTATTAAAGAGCAATCTGGTTAATGATGTTGAAATTATATGGTTTCATCCACATTAAAAATGTCTCTTGGCATATACCCTTTCAGAATGTGGGCATGACCATTTTGCAATCATGTCATTGATTGTATAACTGTTGCACCATCACTGTTTTTTAAGCAGAAGACTAGGTCATGCATTATCTTGAATTAGTCTAACCATCCATTACTGCACGCTTGTGACCCAGCCCCTTTGCCAGAGTGAGCTTCCTTTCCTGTAGAATTGGACCAGAGATGGGAATGTTCTGTTCTCGAGCCTTCTGGATCCACATTTGCATAGCTTCTTCAGCAACAGGAAAAGCAGCAATTCTCATTCTCTCCCTTGCTTGGTCAAACTGACTTTCATCTTGTGCTTCAGAATTGTTTACCGAATCTTGATAATGGAAAATCCCAATCATTAATGATATCTGATTTTTGTTTTGTACTAATTTTCCTCTTGTTTTATCAACTTTGCTTCCAATTGATAGCATTTTAATGTTCTCATAGGTTTAGCCATACTTGCATGGTTTAAGGATTCCATAGGCTTTAGAGCAAAGAAAGAGGCTACTTAGTCCAATGGTCTTTGCATTACCCAAAGCTGTTTGTGTTTCCTATTTTAGGGTTGGACATATGCCATTGATTTTCCTGCCACTTACACAAAAGACAAGCGGTGGAATTCTTGTGTGCGTAGACGGCGATGGATCCGATACAGAAGATACAATGCATGTGACATGTGGGCAAAGGTTTGTAGACTAGCCTATCGTCCAGAATGGATTTTTCTTTGAATTTTCAGAGTTAGCCTTTTAAATGAAAGACTCATGATAGGAATATGTGGACTAATTCGTGAATAAATTACTCTGTTGTACATTGAATGAATTTTCCCTGTTTTTGCATTCAGTATCCTGCAAATGCCCATTCTTGCTGCTTTTTGTAGGATTATAAACCTACAATGTGGTTGGACCTAGTTAGAAAATACTATACAGACAGTATTGCAAGAGTTACCTTTGGTGTGTCTAGTGGGTAATGTGTGCTGATTTCTTTGTCAATTAAGCAATGTTAATTTAATTTTAGCAAAACATATTATTAACCTTTCTTCAAGGTGGAAAACCAACAGGTAAGGTGGAAAAGAATGAATCTGATTTTATGTGAATTTTGTTCTGCTATGGAGCATAGTAAGCACAAAAAGTTTAAAATTGACTACTTGATCTCTCATGTAGTTAATTACACAACATAACTAACCAGGACAGGTATGATATGTCACATGGGCTACTTCCATGCTGTATTATTTTTTGATTCAGCCGAAAGAAAAGTGTTACGCGTTTTGGGTATTTTTACATCAACTAAGTTGTGTACAAGCAAAACCACTTCCAATAGTTTAGAGCGTTTCTACCTTCTTCTCACATCATGTTGTAGACTATCCTATAAGCACTATAGTCTCTCATATGGCTTAACATCAAACTTTCCATGACCGTCACCCCTCTAAAATGCCTTAAGAGGGACACTTATGAAAATTAATATAGTAGATGATCAATTGCAAGAGTACAGGGAATGATGACTACACAATGGCATTCTGGGCAGCCAGTTGTGGACCAATAAACTGGAGGCAGGTGAACATGTGATAAAATCTTCAAGAATAAACTTGTCCAGAATTGGCAACCAGCCAGTGATGGTATGAAGAATCTCATAATTGTGACAGTGTAGAAGGAGGCCATTCGGCCCATCATGTCTGTACCAGCTATCCAGCAAGCTTTATGATTTCAAGGCATATTTTCCTGTCTTTTCCCCATGTCGTTGTGCATTGTTACTATTCAAATAATCGCCCTCTTGAATGCCTCAATTGAACCTATCTCCACCACACTTTCATGCTGTGCATTCTAGACCTGTGTGGAGGAGTTCTTTCTCCACATCATCATTTTTCTGTTTTGCAATCTCTTCAAATTAGTGCCCTCTCATTCTTAATGCTTTTTACAAGCAGGAACAGTTTCTCCCTATCTACTTTATCCAGATTTCTCCTGATTTTTGAAAACGTCAACAAAATCTCCTCTTAACCTTCTCATTTCCCAGAAAAACAATCCCAACTTCTCCAATCTATCCTCATAACAGTAGTTTCACATTCTTGGAACCTTTCTTGTAAACCTCTTCTGCAATCTGTGCAATGCATCACATTTTTTCTAACATATGGTGCCTAGAATTCAGCACAATATTCTAGCTGAGGTCTAGTATCTTATACAGGTTGAGTATAACATCCCTACTCGTGTTCTCTATGTCCTTATTAATAAACCCTAGGATACTGTATACTTTGTTAACTGCTATCTCCACCTGACCTTCCTTCAATAATTTATACACATGTACACCCAGGTCTCTCTACTCTTGCACAACCTTTAGACCGGTATCATCTTTACTCTCCCTGCATGCTTTTTTTTAACAAAATGTATGATTAGATTAGATTACATTACAGTGTGGAAACAGGCCCTTCGGCCCAACAAGTCCACACCGACCCGCCGAAGCGAAACCCACCCATACCTCTACATTTACCCCCTACCTAACACTACGGGCAATTTAGCATGGCCAATTCACCTGACCCTGCACATCTTTTTTTGGACTGTGGGAGGAAACCGGAGCACCCGGAGGAAACCCACGCAGACACGGAGAGAACGTGCAAACTCCACACAGTCAGTCGCCTGAGGCGGGAATTGAACCCAGGTCTCAGGCGCTGTGAGGCAGCAGTGCTAACCACTGTGCCACCGTGCCACCGACCTTCAAATACATTTGTACTTCTTTAAATTGAACTTCATCTGCCACCTGTCCATCCACTCCACTACTTGTTGATGCTATTTTGAAGTTTTCCAGTCCTCCTCATAGCTTACAGTGCTTCCATGTTTTGTACTGTCCACAATCTTTGAAATTGACCCTCTATTCCAAGATCTAGATTGTTAATATAAATCAAGAAAAACAAGGGTCCCAATACCAACTTTGGAGTACTCCACTGCAAATGTTCCTCCAACTGAAAAATATCCATAATTCACGACTATTTCCTGTCACTCAGCCAATTTTATCTCAGCTTTACTACTGACATCCTATTTCATGAACTAGAAATTTTCTCCATTATGTGGTTCAGTATTGACCAATTTTTGAAGTCCATATACATGTCATAAAGTGCATTACCATTATCAACCTTCTCTATTCCATCTTCAGATAACTCCAGCATGTTATTTAAACATGAATTTCTCTGAATAAATCCATTCTGGCTTTTCTTAAGTAGCTCACATTGTCCATATGACAATTAATTCTATCCCAGACATTTCCCCACTACCAAAGTTAAATCGACTGTTCTGTAATTGTTGATCCTATCATTGCAGCCTTTTCGGACCAAGAGTATAAAGTTTGCAGTTCTCCAGTCCTCTGGCATCCATTCTAATTCAGGGAAGGCTGAAGAATTTAGCCGGTCCCTCTGCATTTTCCACTTATAGTTCTTTCAATATCCTTGATACCTACCATCTGGTCCTAGGTTTTTGTCAAGTCTAAAAATCAATAGTTTATCTAATATCTCTTCTTTCTCAATTTTGAAGCTTTATAGTGGCTAAGTTACCTCCTTTGCCACAATGGGCTGGATAATATCTGTTTTCTTGGTAAAGGAAGATGCAAAGTATGAAGTTAATACCTCAGCCATTTCCCCTTGCCTTCACGTATAAGTCTCCTTTTTTGGTCCATAAGTAGCCCTACTCTTTTTACCACCCTTTATTATTTATATGCCCATTGATATGATAGCTGCTAGTCTATTTTCATACTTCTTCTTTGCTTCTCTGATTTACTTTTGTACCTCCTTTCTGAAAATTCTAAGTTTAACTTGGTTCTCAGTTGTATTTTCTATTTGACACTTATTACTCCAACTTCAATTTCCATTTTCATCCAGGAATCTCTGGATTTACTTGCCCTCCTTTTTCTGTTTTGAAGGAATGTACCATGACTGTAGCTGAATCATTTCTTGAAGGAAGTACATTGCTCAAGTATAGTTTATCCCACCAACCTTTGACTCCAGTCTATCTAACCCAGTTCCATTCTTGCCCCGCTATTCTGTCCCGGTTAATTATCCATACTCCAGATTATCCATTGTCCTTTTTCTACTTTAATCATAAATTTTCTGATACAATGGTCACTACAAATTATTACTGTCACATAAATATTCTCTCAATGACACTTAACCGACTTGGCCCATTTCATTTTCAAGGTCCAGCTATGGCAGTGCTGCCTTTCTTGTTGGATTTGATCTATACTGTTGTAAAACAATTGTCCTGAATATCTTCAAAGAATGCTTGCTCCTCAGTCCTTAACACTACCACTGTCCCAGTGTATATTTAGGTAATTGAAGTCTCCCATTATAAATACTTTGTAATACTTGGACCTCTCTATGATTTCCTTGCAGATTTGTTCCTCAACATTCTACCCACAAGCTAGTGGTCTGTAGGCTATGCTGAGCAATGTAGTTACACCTTTTTAGATTCTTACCTTTAACCATATCAATTTTGACCTTGAACCTTTTGATACATCCTGTTAATCAAAGCTAGCATCCCTAATCCTTTTCTTCCTAACCTAACTTCCCTGAACACCTTCTAACCAAATAAATTGAAGATGCCGAAACCAGGAATATCTAACACCCAGACCTGCCCATCCTTCAGCCAGGTCTCTCTCAATATTATAACATTATACTGTGTGTGGCAATCTGTGTCTGTGACTTACCAATCTTATTTTCTATTCTCTGCAATTCTCATAAATGCAGTGTGATCCTTACTCAATGTTTTTATTCTCTTTATTCCAACTCCATCTATGAACTTACTACTCTCTATTCCAGCATTTGGTGGATCCTGGTATTGTATCTCTCCTGGTTCCACACATGTGAAGAGCAATTTTGAAGCCTGCTCCACCACTAGCAAAACACTCCATCCCCTGGAACTCAGCCTCAGCTCTATTACATATACAGCCATAAAACACCAATCTGTTCCCATAATTAATGTATGCCCTATCACTAATATTCTTCCACTCTCTTTCCTTCTGTACAGTTGGCCCACCAATGGTGCCACAAGCTTAGTGCTTGTTGCATTCTCTGAGGAACCATCACCTTCATCGTATCCAGAATGGAAAGCTGATTCTTGAACTAGACCTCAAGGAACTGTTACACAATTGCCTAGTTCTCTTGAACTGCCAGGCGGTCACTGATTCCCTAACTGCCTGCAAGCCCCTAATCTGCAGTGTGACCACTGTATGTTTTATCCATGTAACTAAACCTGGCAGATGCACCATAGTAACTCCAAAAATTCCAAGTTCCAAAAACCCAATGCTCAAGTTACTGCAGCTGGTGATACATCCTGTACATTGGGTTTCCCTTCTGCTAACACTATCTCTTGACTGTGCTGAAATTCCTGATATTATAGAAACGCAATCTGACTTGGAACCTGAGAGTTCAGTAACATAAACCAAAAGAACCACAATTGTTAATGATGTGAAAAAAGTCATAAGATTTTGATCCCATGATGTACTTTTACAGTAATGTCAATGCAAGTATGCCTTGTAATTCATATAGTGAATGTGAAGTGTTTTGTTTTAAATTTAAATGCTTTTAAATTAATCAACTTGGAATGAAACAGCAAAGTAGAAGCTTGTTACATGTTTTTAACTGAGATTTTTTAAAATCAGATTCCTTTACAAGAGACTGGACCACTGCCAGATCCCTTTAATGATATTGCAGTAGGAGGATGGGAAATCACTGATGAACCTTTAGGACATCTTTCAGTCTGGGCAGTAACAGTACAAGGAAAGGTACAGTAAATTCAAAGAGGTATTGTCATGGAAATGTTTAATCTGAAAATATCTGCAGAAGCAACATGACCAAAACTATGCAGATTCAATTCCACCTGAAGTGACTGGCTAGCAATCAAGAATGTGAATGCCTTCCCCTTCTTCTGCAGTAGTCACCACAGGCTACATTGAAGGCAGTGTTCCTACCCTGGTGTTGAAACCATGAATCATATCCCTTTTCTATCACTTTTTAAAAAGAATGTGTATACTTGCCAGTCTTTGCAATTTAACAACAAATGTACAACAGACGTGACACTAGGCTGAACCTCCTGCTGTAGGGGATCTTGTCTGCTGATGGGAGACTGCTACTCCCTTTTCTTGGGTACAACTGCTGGCCAATCAGAGACCAGCAGCTCGTGCGCTCAGCATCCTGCCATCAGTTTCAGGATCATGGAGGACCTAGGCCAGGATGGGAGTCATTAAATGCCCTTCCTACTTCCAAGCTTGTCACTTGAGAGAGCAAAATGTTTTGCCCATAATTTCAGTACATGTTCGTGTTTCTCTACAAATTTTGTGGCAAGTGCAATAGTTAAACGTTGAATCCAGAAGAATACTTTAAGACTGTTTTAAGACATACAGGTCTTTTGAAAGGACAAATGTTTTCCTCAGAACAAAAGGTCTTAACCTGAACCAGTGTGGTGTATAACTTAGCATTTGGTTTCTTTCAGGTATTCTATAGAGAAAATATAAATGACCAGAATCCTGAAGGTTCTATGTGGACTGAAATCCAGACTCCTGGGGAAGTAGTTCAGATAACTTGTGGACCGGGAGATCTTTTGTGTGCTGTATTATGGGAAGGTCAGCTGATTGTGAGGGATGGAATAAACAGAGAGAATCCTAAAGGTATACAATTTTAGTTTAGCATGAATGCACTCATAATTATTGTTAATATGTTGATATAGAACATCAAAGTTAGGAATCTCATTGAATACGCAGGCAAGAAAGTGTCTACCTAAAATTGCAAATAAGTATAAAGTGCAGAAAGAGCTCATTCAGCAAATGGTCTTTGTGCATTTAAATTTAGATTTTTGTGTTGTAGATGTTGTGAATCAGGAACACTAAGGCATACACGCTATTTAGATATAACCCAAATGACATTATTACTTTCTGCAATGTTCCATCAAGCAACATCATGCTTCCAAATGTCATCCTGATGAGGCAGAGCTGGAGCACAGAAGGAAAGAAAAGGAAGAAATTCCCTCACACCAGATCCCATTACCCCATGAGTCATTCTATGCCATGTGCCCAAAGACCTGTTCAGCCGATTCAGTCCCACAAAGACCCAGAACAGAAATTTGTGACCCAAAATAGACATCACTCTCAAATCAAGGGACAGCTGCAATGCCTGTCACTGCTTGGAGCAGCAAAAGGTTCCACCCAATAATGGAAACCTCTTTGACACAAAGATAGTAATATGATCCTCTCAGTGTGGTTGAAAGCTGTAAGCTAGTAAAAGAAGTATGAGACATGGTCGCTAAATTAATCAATGCAGTCAGCCACTGACCTCATATTTGATGACAAATGAGGAAGTCATGTTTTGGGTATGTGAATATTGCAGCGGTCCAGGAGGATGGATTTACAACTTAGGGCTGGAGTTCAACTGTTAGTCATGTTTGGAAACAGCCAGATTAAGTAATTTAAAATTATGAAAAAATCTGGACAACGAGAGGCCAGAGCTTTACTGTTCAGTGTGGCATGTCAAGGCATTTCTGATAAAATTATATTTCTTCAGACTTAATTTTCACAAAGTCTTTATGAATAGATGAAAAGCCTTGTCTTCTCATTTATTTATTCATAAATTAAAGTGCTGCATCTTGGCCAAATAATAGCCCAAGACACTGCAGTTTTCCACTGGGTGTCATGTTACGGATGCTATAAATGTGTTCTCTGTTACTTGATCTATAGGGAGTTCTTGGAAGATTGTTGAACCACCAAACTCTGAAAATGGTCTTGTTCAGGTATCAGTGGGCGTTAATGTACTATGGGCTATCACACGGGACAGAAGAGTAAGTACACAAACTGCAGGTAGTCTATACAATATTATTGTTAGCGAGGTTTTGGATGTAGGTTTGCTCACTGAGCTGGAAGGTTCGTTTCCAGACATTTTGTCACCCTACTAGGTAACATCTTCAGTGGGCCTCAGGTGAAGTACTGCTGAAAACTCCTGCTTTCTATTTATATGTTTGGGTTTCTTTGGGATGGTGTTGTCATTTCCTGTGGTGAAGTCACTTCCTGTTCCTTTTGTCAAGGGTGGTAGATGGGGTCTAACTCGATGTATTTGTTGATAGAGTTAGACCCCATCTACCACCCCCTGAGAAAAGGAACAGGAAGTGACTTCACTACAGGAAATGACATCACCAACCCAAAGAAACCCAAACATATAAAGCAGGAATTTTCAGCAGTGCTTCACCTAAGGCCCACTGAAGATGTTACCTAGTAGGGTGACGAAACGTCTGGAAATGAACCTTCCAGCTCAGCGAGCAAACCTACATCCACAATATTATTGTAAATAATATATGCATTGGTTTGGAGTTCCTCAGCTGAGACCAGGAAATAAATCATAAACCACAATTTTAAACATGGACCCTTTGTTTTCTGCACAGTCACTGCTGTACTAGAAGATGTAATAATAGTGAGCTCTTAGAGGATGGTTAGTGGTGGGCGGCATTGTGAACCAGCTGTGGGCTTTCTCAAATTATATCTGCTTTCTAAAGCCAAACAATATTTTAAATAGTGCAGCTCTTTAAGTTGACAAGAGGTGTGTGTATGCAAAGGAGACAAATAGTCATAGAGACATACAGCACAGAAACAGACCCTTCAGTCCAACTCGTCCATGCCAACCAGATATCCTAAACTAATCTAGTCCCATTTCCCAGCACTTGGCCCATATCCCTCCAAACTCTTCCTATTCATATACCCATCCAAATGCCTTTTAAATGTTGTAATTATAATGAGAGAAAAACCATGGTCTGTCCCTTGTGCTCAGGATCTAACAGAATGATTCCATTCCCTTCCTGTCAATGGCTGCTGGATGATAGCTGATTGTTCATGACCGGGTTCACTCCTCCTTCATGGAGGACAGTGACTTCAATATTTGCCTGGGACTAGAGACCTCCATCAGCATAAGGAAGCAGGTGGTCTCTTGCTTCTGAGGGTTGTATCATGACTGCATGGATAACTGCTCTGTCGTCCGAGTTCTTATAGAGTATAGGAGTTGGAAGGTCATGTGGCAGCAGTAGTACATTGCATAGGCCAATATTGGGATACTGCGCACAGTTCTGGTCTCCCTGCTATAGAAAGGATGTTGTGAAACTTGTAAATCTTTTTTGAACCCTTACAAGGATGTTGCCAAGGTTGAAGGGTTTGGGCTATAGGGAGAGCATGAATAGACTGGGGCTATTTTCCCTGGAGCATTGTAGGCTGAGGGGTGACCTTAGAGGTTTATAAAATCATGAGGGGCATGGATAGATTGAAGAGCCAAGGTCTTTTCCGTGGGGAAAGGGATTCCAAAACTAGAGGACACAGGTTTAAGGTGAGAGGGGAAAGATATAAAAGGGACGTAAGGGGCAACATTTTCACGCAGAGATGGTGCGTGCATGCAATGAGCTGCCAGAGGAAATTGTGGAGGCTGGTACAATTGCAACATTTTAAAGGCATCTGGATAGTCAAATGAATAAGAAGAGTTTGGAGTGATATGGGCCAACTGCTAGCAAATGGGAGTAGATTTTTTAGGATATCTAGTTGGCATGGACAAGTTGGACTGAAAGGTTTGTTTCCATTCTGTACATCTCTATGGTTCTAAGAGTGTGTATGTGTGAGAGAGCAAGTTTGTGTAAGAGATAGAGATAAGAGCATGTGTGTGTGCATGAGAGAGTACAAGATAGTGTGTGAATGAGAGAGTAACTGCATGTTACTCTCTCATTCATGAAGGAATGCAAGAATGTGTGTGTTTATGTGAATGAGCGAGAGAACAAGAGTGTGTGTGAGAGAGGGATGTCTGAGTGTGTAAGAGACGCCGTGTGAAAGTGTGTGTCTATGTGTGCATATGTGCGTGAGGGTGACACTGTATGCATGTGTAAGAGAGGGAAGTGTGAGCGTGTGAGAGAGGCACTGAGTGTGAAAGAGAGACAGACAGACAGACATTGAGTGAAAGCAAGAGAAAGTGTCTGTGAGCAAGAGAGACCTGTGTTTGTGTTTAAGTGTGAAAGAGAGAATTGTGCACACTTCCAGCTGTTCACCTTTCCCTACTCTTCCACAAATGCCTGTCCACACACAGGCCTCAGAGAGGAAGAAACCCCAGGCTGAATGGCAACGCACTCTGTCCCCCAATCTGCATGAATTTTGCCCTCGTGAGCTTCAAGTGTACATCATTAGAGGTAAACACAAGATTTAAATCAACTCTTTGGCTTGGCCCTAATCTCCATCCCTTTCCCTGGTGACCAGGATTTGACCTCCCTCTATATGCTCCTTAAGCAAGAGTACTCTTATCCATCTGCCTCCATTCTATTTTTCATAATTTTGAAATTTTCCAAAATTATGCCACACTGCGTCTTAATTTTCATGAGTCCCCTCTCACCCGTCACCCCTTGCATCAGGACTCAATTTAGTAACACTTTGATTTCAAAATTTTAAATCTAAAGCTTATATAAAATAGAATGTGGGCAGATGGCAGATAGAGTACAATGGAATACTAAAGTCTACTGAAAATAAATTCATGGATTGGGGTCTTAGTAAATGAGCTATGGCAGAAGCAAAGTTGGGTAATTTTACAGAGGTGGAAATAGGCAGTCTTCATCGTGACATTGATACGAGGTCAAATATCACTTTTGAGTTTAAATGTGACCCTGAGGTAGCATTTTGACAGCACTTACAAGGAAACAGAGCTTGTGTATGGACTAAAGACAATTACTTTGGTCTTCAACATATATTTATGTGGCCCCATATATTGACGAAAGCAGAGTAATATTTATACCATACAAATGCCAGACAATGATCATCTCCAATAAGAGACAATCTGACTCCCATCCCTTGACATTCAATGGTTTCATTATCACTGAATCCCCCACTATCAGCATTCTGGCGGTTAACATTGACTTGAAACTCAATAAGACTTACCACCTAAACACAGTGGCTAGAAGAGCAGGTGAAATGCTAGTAATACTGAGGTGAGTAATCTATCTCCTGAGTCCACAAAGCCTGTCCAACATTTACAAGGTCCAAGTCAGGAGTGTGATGGAATACTCCCCACTTGCCTAGATGGTTGCAGCTCAAACAACACTCCAGAAACTTGACACTATCCAGGACAAAGCAGCCCACTTGATTGGAACCACATCCATAAACCTTGGTTTTAAAATTTTCAACTTGTTTTTCAAGTCCCTCCCTGGCTTCATCTTCCCTATGTCTGTTTAGATCCAGCCTTTCAATCCTCTGACATATCTGTGTTCTATAAATTAAGATCTCCGTACATTTCCCAAGTTTAATCTCTCTACTGTTGGTGGCTGTACCTTCAACTGCCTAGAATTGAAGCTCTAAATTCTCTCCTATACCCATCTTACCCTCTTTACTTTTAAGATTGGAGATGTAGTGGACAGCAAAGAAGGTTACCTCCGATTACAATGGGATCTTGATCAGATGGACCGATGGGCTGAGAAGTGGCAGATGGAGTTTAATTCAGATAAATGTGAGGTGCTGCATTTTGGGAAGGCAAATCTTAGCAGGACCTATACACTTAATGGGAAGGTCCTAGGGAGTGTTGCTGAACAAAGAGACCTTGGAGTGCAGGTTCATAGCTCCTTGAAAGTGAAATTGCAAGTAGATGGGATAGTGAAGAAGGTGTTTGGTATGCTTTCCTTTATTGGTCAGAGTTTTGAGTGCAGGAGTTGGGAGGTCATGTTGTGGCTGTACAGGACATTGGTTAGGCCACTATTGGAATATTGCCTGCAATTCTGGTCTCCTTCCTATCGGAAAGATGTTGTGAAACTTAAAAGGGTTCAGAAAAGATTTACAAGGATGTTGCCAGGGTTGGAGGATTTGAGCTACAGGAGAGGCTGAACAGTATGGGGCTGTTTTCCCTGGAGCATCAGAGACTGAGGGGTGACCTTATAGAGGTTTACAAAATCATGACGGGCATGGATAGGATAAATAGACAGGTCTTTTCCCTGGGGTGGGGGAGTCCAGAACTAGAGGGCATAGGTTTAGGGTGAGAGGGGAAAGATATAAAAGAGACCTAAGGGGCAACATTTTCACGCAGAGGGTGGTACATATATGGAAAGAGCTGCCAGAGGAAGTGAGCTAGTACAAATGCAACATTTAAAAGGGATTTGGATGGGTATATAAATAGGAAGGATTTGGTGGGATATAGACCAGGTGCTGGCAGGTGGGACTAGATTGGGTTGGGATATCTGGTCGGGTTGGGATATCTGGTCGGCATGGACAGGTGGATTGAAAGGTCTGTTTCATCTCCACGACTCTGATTCTATGCTACATTAAAACCAATCCTTTGACCAAGTTTTCTGATATCTGCTTGAATCTCCTTAAGAGTAAAATTTTGCTTTATAACACACCTGTGTGAACCTCCTTGTGATTGTTTAAGGGCACCTATATAAATACATGTTGCAAACCATCACTTTTGAAATTTCTATTCTTTGTCTGTCTTAATATTTTGCTTTGTTCATCAGATGCAATCCAAGCAAATAATTCATCTATTTGTTCTAATTCCATGTTGCCCTCTCTTCTAAAGTCACTTTCAGTTGTCCTCTTTCTGTATCTCATTAACTCAGTTTTTATTCTTTGTTCAAAACTTGTCTGATCACCTCCCAAATACCTTTTGGAATCTCTCTCCACTCTGTTGCCCTCCTGGTACTTTGTCAATTTCCCATTGTTCTAGAATGAAGCTTACATGTAGTAATAAACCAATGTTGAAGAAAATGTTTTCAATAAATTACTTGAAGACTAATAAAAGGATATAAACCTCAAAGTAGAACTATTGAACAGCCGAGGAAAGAACCCAGAATACTTTTGATATAGTCAGATAACAATGTATCTAGTTTACTGCTCCAAGTATGATCCTATTATTGTGGAATTTCAGTCTGTTCTCAGGCATTGCACATTTCAATTTGTCTGTAAGTGCAGCGTATTTTACTCTCATTGATTGTAGCAACCTGTATTCTAAATCACACAATTCCTCTTCATCCATCTTCATTGTAATTGCAACTTGACACCCCATCCAGTGACATTTTAATTTTGAAATTTTCATTTCCGTGGCCTTGGCACTCACTCACTCTCTGTTATCTCTTCCAGCCCCACAACTCCACAAGATATCTGTGCTGCTCCAATCCTGGCCCCTTGTGAATCCTTGATTTTATTGCCCTAACGATGGAAGCCATGCCCTCAGCTGCTTAGGTCTTGAAGTTTTGAAACTTGAATCTCCACGCTTCTCTATTCTCCCTTAAGATGCTTATTAAGACCTGTTTCTTCGTACAAGCTGTTGTTTGCTTGCTGAGCCATCTCCTTATGTGGCTCAGTCTCAAATTTTGTTTCATATTTAGATTTGAGTCCTTGTGACTCGGTAGTCTGTAGCCATCAAGATTCAACATTGAGTGCAGTAATTTTAGATCACTACCTTAACCTCCATTTTGGTTCATGTTCGTGTTCCTCTTGGTTCGTTCTTTACTCATTCACTTTGCATTTGGACAGGTGCTAGCTAACCCCAGAGTTCAATTTGTTTCTTATAACTGTCCATTACTTTTCGCTTTGGCTTTGTAATTTGAAACCTTTTACCAATTAACCTCTTCTGCCCACCACCATATCATAGGCTTTCCCTTTATCCTCCTGTTCGCCCCACCCACCCCCCGACACCTTACTTGCAAAATCCTGTTAAATTTCTAACTTGCAGTTCTGATTAAGGGATTATTGATTATGAATCAGATTCTCTCTACAGATCCTGCCTTCATCACTGAGTACATACAGCATTTTTTGTTTTTATTTTACTAAATCCAGTTTCCTCCAGGAACTCCGGTTTCCTCCCACAATTCAAAGATGTGCAAGTCAGGTCAATTGGCCATGCTAAATTGCCAATAGTGTTTGGTGCATTAGTCAGAGGTAAACATAGGAATGGGTCTGGGTGGGTTACTCTTCAGAAGATCGCTGGACTTATGGGCCAAATGGCCTGTTTCTGTACTGTAGGGAATCTAATCTAATTTTTTAAAATGCATCATGCCTGTACAATCTCTTTTGAAAGAGCACTCTCATTCTACTCCTGTGTCCTTTTTTCTGTTTTTTTTTATTTTTCAACTATATCTCCAATTCCCTTTTGAAAGTTAATATTGATTCTGCTCGCACCATCTTTGCAGAAGATGCTTTCCAGATCACTAGGTTTTAAAGAAGTCCTCCTCATCTCTCTCTTTTCTTTTGCAAGTAAACTTAAATCTGGTTACTGATTCCCCTGCCCTTGAAATAGTTTATCTCTGTCTCCTCTTTCAAAAAGTGTTGAACACTTTAAAAATGTATGTATCATTTTGCAAGCAGTGTTTCTCTGTCACTAGGTCTGGTTTCGAAGAGGTGTCTGCTCTGAGAACCCTGTAGGAACAGGCTGGATTTGTATGAATATAGAGATGGTAATGGTGAATGTGGGATTAAATGATCAGGTATGAATAATTTTTTATTTCCTTCTTTGACAGTTCTCGTGCTTTTTAAGACCAGTTGGATGTAACTGGCACAAAGTTTTATTGCATTGTTTCAAATCAAATGTGTCTACATAATGCAATTTGTTTTCATGTTTAATCTTCCCAGTTTTATTTATACCTGAATTTAATTATTCTACTTTGTTCCTAAATCTTTTCAAAATTATCTTCAAAACAATTTTGATCAATTTATTTCAGTGGGTTGTTGTGGGTGATGCTCAAGGCTGTAATTATAGTAACTAAGTTTAGCTTTGAAATTCCTCTATCAATATGTTATTATACGCAAACACTTTGTTTTGCCAGCTGGCTTAAATTAAATTGGACAGCAGGCTGCACTGTGCCACTTACACAATTTTATTTTTTGTTCTAATCCAAGGTTTGGGGAATTGGTTATGAAGATCGTAATATTTATTTCCGTCATGGAGTGACACCAACTGAATACAGTGGAAAAGCTTGGAAAATAATAGTAGCTAGCAGAGAGCATGACCGAGCTTCTCGTACAGGCAGTGCTACCAGTCTTGCAAGGTACAGTAACCCATCAAAGACACAAGGATTTGCAACATACACATACAAATGTTGAGATAAATGGTAATCATTTGTAGGAAGGAACAGTATTAGAAAGAGGCTAGTCAGCTCCTCAAACATGTTCCATCATTCACTTTAATAAGCAGCGACCAATATCGTAGCTCCATTCACCTGCCTTTGTTCCACTGATACCCAACAAAAATCTATTCGTCTGTTTTTGAAATTTTCAATTGATTTCCAATCTTAATGTAATTTAGAGACAGAATTCCATATTTCCAGTACTCTTTATAAGAAGGACTATATCCTGCCATCACCACTAAATGTCGTAGCTCAAATTTTCAAATTAATACTCCCTTGTTCTGGAATTCCTCATTCCAGGGGAAATAATTTCTCCCCATATTTATCTTACTGAATCTTTAAACAGCAACTTATAATTCTGATCATCCAACGGAATTAAGCGTTTGTAACACCCCATCAGTAGTGGCATATTAACCATTGATACACTAACTAGTTGTTACTCGTCCCATTGTCCACCAAAGTCTACACGCACAGAGTCTACTGTGTTTATTTTGATTTTTGTGTAAGATTGGTTAATAATGGATGCAATTATTTCTGGTAAAGTTCTGCATTATACATCAGGATTACATATCTTCCAAATTGTCCATTAAATTCAGTTGTTTCTCTCGACAAAAAGTGCAAAAAATACTAAATTTGCAGTACACTCAAGAAACTTCTGCCTACTGAAATAATTCCATTCCCTCCACTGATTACAATTTACTCTGACAAACTGCAAGCCTTCCTTTGTAATTATAATAGTCATGTGGTCAGGTTTTCTTAGACTCTTGATTGCTTGTAGCTGATGTCTAAGTTGGAGTACTATCAGCTATTTCAGTCTACTGAGAGTCAGCCATTTTCTAGTGACAAGTGTCTATTTTAAACTCAGCCACTTTAATGAAATGTAAAGAGAGTCCCTGTTTCTCACAATGAGGCTTAACTTAGCAAATTCCTGCGCTGAAAATTCCTTTCCATGTTCATTGAATATTCGCTGATACAACATAATATGTCACAGAATCTTGAATTTTGTTCATCCATGAGGTTTGTGGAATAGAATTTATTGCCCATGCATAGTACCCTTGAGATGGTGATAATGAGCTGCCATCTTGAACCTGTTTGGTCAAGGTAAATTCAGTACTGTTAGGCAAAGAGCTAGACAGAAACATTTGGATCTAGGGAAGTGAAGCAACTGATATATTTTCAAGTAGGATTATAAAGAACTGTGGACTGAAATGAAAAGGTACTGTTTTAAATTTTTCTGAAACACTAGCTATATGTTTTGGAAAGTGAGAAACCTGATTCCCATCAGGTATCATAAATATAGTCAGTTCTGCTATAACATGCTAGTTACATTCTCGTGCAATCCTGCCTAATAAGAAAAGCGCATAACAGGAGCACCATTTAAATTATTGGGTTTGGATTTGCGATATAACCAATATACGCTTGTTTTAGAAACAGTGTCCTCAATGAATCAATGACATTATAGCGAATTTGCATTAATGAAATGTGCATTATAAGCAGAATGACCTGTAATTACTTGCAGTTGAAGTGATTGCACATGAGGAGGAGCTGAGGACTTGTGTACAGATGCAGCTGGTTACAGATGTTGATTGGTCTATGGGCTAATGCATAGTTGTTAATGACAAGGATCTTTTTTTTGCCAACAACCCTGTGACTGGTTCTTAGCTAACTGAACAGCTTGGAGCTGGAGCAAGATAGAGAAGGATTTTGGTCTGCCTCAGCTCAAGGGCTATCTCTTGGTTTTCAGCAGTCAAAACTCACTTTAAACTTGAAGAAAACCAATGAATCTTTCCCCAGCAGTTGCTGCAAGCTGTGGACTTTTAATTGATAAATCAGAGAAATTTTACCATGCTTCTTGGAAATAGTGGAAGCATTCAGAAAAGGGAAGCCAAAAAGAAACTTTCATATCAGCAAAAACGAACCCAACAGATCTTGTGGACAAATATTACTGAATTATCTGTCCAGTTTTCCCCTTCCATCCATGTGTTTTTTTGCCCTATACATACATCTATCTGTCTGTGTGTTGGGAGTGGGATGGGGTGGGGTTTTAAGGAAGTCCGAGTTTTAATTAGTAGCATTTTATGTCAATGGTTTACAACTGTTTACTTGTGACTAGAATCTAATTACTCGTAATAAATAGAAATTCTTGTTTAGTACAAAAATCTGGTCCATGCTTTCTGTCAACCTAGGACTGAAAATCAGGCATATTGGGAAATTTTGTATAAGCCCCAATGCTTTTTATAAGCATATTAAGAGCAGGAGGATTGCAAGCGAAAAGAGTGGGACCTGTTAGAGACCAAAGTGACAACCTGTGCATGGAGCCATTGGATATGGGTGAGGTCTTAAATGAACACTTCTCATCTGTATTCACAGAGGAGAAAGGCATTGTAGCCAGGGATTTCATTTAGGATGGTGAAGTTCTAGAACACGTAAAGACTAATAAAGGAGAAGTTCATAGAATTATACAGCACAGAAACAGACCCTTCAGTCCAACCAGTCCATTCCAAACATAATCTAACTGAGGGTTCAAAATTATGAGAGGCCTAGACAGAGTAGATTGTGAGAATCTCATGCCAGATGTGTCTTAGACCAGGGGGAATATGTTTAAGGTAATGAACAAATGGTTTAGAGGAGATCCAAGAAATATTTTTTTACTCAGAGGGCTGTAGGTATATGTTGTGCTGCCTGAGAG
Organism: Chiloscyllium plagiosum; assembly: GCF_037043375.1. Taxonomy (NCBI): domain Eukaryota; kingdom Metazoa; phylum Chordata; class Chondrichthyes; order Orectolobiformes; family Hemiscylliidae; genus Chiloscyllium; species Chiloscyllium plagiosum. The sequence goes on along the minus strand of NW_028270158.1, from coordinate 45,356,029 downwards.
GGTGGTGGAGGCAAGTATTCTCGCAACATTTAAGAAGCTTCTGGATGAGTACTTAAAGTGTTAGGGCACAGTAAGCAATGGACCAAGTATAAATAAATAGGATTAGTGTAGTTTGGTGTTTTACGGTCAGCATAGACATGATGGTGGGCCAGATGTTTTGTTACCATGCGGAATGACTCTAGTTTAAAACCTTTAACTTTTATGATGGCACTGGGAATAATGGAATTTGGTTTCCAGTGGGCTGCCCCTGTGAATCAAGTTATGCTGGTGAGTGGCTTGCAGGTGGTGATGCTACCATCCCTCTGATGCCCTTGTCCTACGTGATAGCAGTAGTTGTAAGTTTAAAAGGTTCAGTCCTTAGAAGAGAAAGTGAGGTCTGCAGATGCTGGAGATCAGAGATGGAAATGTGTTGCTGGAAAAGCGCAGCAGGTCAGGCAGCATCTAGGGAACAGGAGAATCGACGTTTTGGGCATTAGCCCTTCTTCAGGAATTCTCCTGTTCCCTAGATGCTGCCTGACCTGCTGCGCTTTTCCAGCAACACATTTCCATCTCAGTCCTTAGAAGCCTTGGTGAATTTCTGCAATGTGGTTGTATGTGGCAGACACCCCTGCTTCTGTACTTTCAATGGTGGAGGGCGATAATGTTTATGGACCTATTGCCAATCAACAGGACTGCTTTTTCCTAGATAGTGTCAAGTTTCCTGAGTGTTATTGGAGCTGTACTTATCCAGACAAATGGAGAATATTCCATCACACCTCTGACATGTGACTTGTAGATAATAAATTTTGGGGAGTCAGGAGATGAGTTACTTACTGCAGGATTCCTAGCCTCTGACCTGCTATTATAGCCACACTATCTATAAGGCTAGTGCAGTTCAGTTTCTGGTCACTGACAGCCCTTAGGATGTTGATAGGAGTGGATTAAATGATGGTATTGCAACTTAATGTGTTGGGGATGTAGTTAGATTCTCTCTTGTTGCGGATGATCATTGCTTGATATTGGTGTGGCATGAATGTTATTTGCCTTGTGTCAGCCTAAACCTGGATATTGCCCATGCCTTGCAGCATTTGGCTATGGTTTGTTTCACTGTCTGAAGAGTTGTAAGTTGTGGAGAAGAGTATCTGTGTCTGCTGGTATATGGTAATCAGCAGGAGGTCCTGACATTGGAATAGGTCATACTCCGGCATGGTGGTGGTGTTGCCATAGTGGAATTCAAACCCAGGTCCCCAAAGCATAATCTCGGTCTCTGGATTAGTAGTCCAGCGATAATTCCATGATACCATTGCCTCCCTGCTTATAGCAGAGAACAAAATCATTTAGCCCATTGTGCCTATGTTGATGTTTTGAAAGAGCTAACTAATTAGATTCATTTTCTTGTTCTTTGTGCAGAGCTGTGCAATTTTTTCAAGCATTTATCCAATTCCCTTTAGAAATTCATTTTTCAATGTTTCTGTGAACTTTCAGGTACTATGTTCCAGATCTGATAACTTACTGTATGAATAGGTTTCTCCTCATTTTGCCAATTACTCTTAAGTACTTACAACTTTGATTTGCTCTTTATTTTAGTGCTGGCTGTTTCTTTGGTGATGAAGTTAGGTTGCCATCACAAGTGTCCATTAGTAGCGAAGTCGATTTCTCCTCAGAAATGGACAAACTGGCAAAGAAAACTGAAAACATTCTCGAAACAATTGGTGAGCGTGCAAGATGTCCCCATGCCAGTGGAGATGGAGATGGAGATGGAGATGGAGATGTTGCTTCCAGTCCTGACATTGAGAAAAAATGTGCTGATGTTGCAAATGTATTTGAGACCATCCCTTTAATGGGAGCATCTTCAGAAAAATGGGTGCAACCTGTTGCTAAACCATCTGTTTCCCAAGCTCCATATTTGACGGACCAAGGGGGACCTTTGCAGGATGGTGCTGAATTGATTATTGCTCATTCAATCTCAAACACAATGAGCTCAGACCCGGCTGAAACATCCAGTGTTTCTTCTGTAGGCACCTATCCTTTTGGAATTGAAGAGCACTACGTGTCTGATGAGCACCCACTCTGGGCCTGGCTCAGTGGAGGAGGTTGTGAAGTAGAAGCTCACACCCAGCTGAACTGGTTCACTGCCCAGTCAGGTAGTCAGTCTCTTACATTCTTATTGTTATACTACTCCTGAGCAATACAGCTGATAATGATAGTGTTAATGCACCAATGAAAATTACATCTGTCCCTAGAGTCACTGTCCTGAACATGTTTTATTAATTGAAAGCAGTCTCAACTAAGTTTCCATTCTTTCTTCATTTGCTAAACCCCTCACTTGTATTTTTATTGCCTCAGGAGTTGGATTTTCCAGCCTCCCACCTTACATCCTCTTAAACTTTAACTCATCAAAGGGGAAACACACCCACAATGGCTCAGTGGTCAGCACTGCTCCCTCACAGTGCCAGGAGTACTGGTTCAAATCCAACCGTGGGTGACAGTCTATGTGAAGTTTGCACGTTCTCCCCATGTCTGCATGGGTTTCTGCCTAGTGTTCCGGTTTCCCCTCTCAGTCCAATGATGTGCAGATTAGGTGGATTGATCATGCTAAATTTGCCCCAACAGTTTCCAGAATGTGCAGGATAGGAGGATTAGCTAGGGTAAATGTGGGGCAATGGAGATGGGGTGGCAGAGTTGGTCTGAGTGGGATGCTCTTTGGAGGGTTGGCACAGATTCGATGGGCTGAATGGCCTCTGTCTTCACTATAAGAATTCTATAAAAATAATTCTGCTAACCCACTTTCTAACCCAAACCGGGTCGAGTTTACCTGTCAGCCCCCTGTAACCATCAAATCTGCTCGATCTGGCAATTCTCTGAAAAATAGCTTCAAACTAAGCTGTGAATAGAATGAAAGGAAATACTGATTGAAACAATTGCAAAGTTAAATCAGGTCATGTAATAGAAGTAAAATCTCTGAAATTATTTCATTAACTATTAAACACCATATTGGACTAAACAGCCATAGCCTAAAATCTAAGGCCAGGCACTTCGGTAATGAAGTTAAGACTCAAAATAGTGATAGAAGGTTGGAAATCTGTTCCAAAAAACACCTTTGATGCTGACTCAACCAGTAGTTTTAAATCAAAGAATGGTGATTTTCATTAACTGAAAGTATCACAGGATATGGGGCAAATGTAACTACATCAAGTAAGGTCACAGGACAGGAATAGCTCTGAATTTTACAAGGGTCATGCTACTCTGAGGAAATACCTTTTTCAAAATGATAAACTTTTAAAAAGCTTGCCCACACAGAGGTAGCACATGGGGATGACTTTAAAAATCTGGTGATTTGTATATGGAGGGTAAGAGGCCCACATGGGGTGACCAAGAGGATGGAGTGTGTTGGAGGCGGGAGAGGGGGTCCTCGGAGGGTGGGTGGAAGTCACGATTGAAGGGTTTATGCCTGAAATATCAACTCTTCTGCTTCTCGGATGCCGTCTGACCTACTGTGCTTTTCAAGTGCCACATGTTTTGACTCTGACTCTCTAGCATCTGCAGTCCTCAGTTTCTCCCTGATGGTTGGTATATGTCCTGCTCTTGAGAGCTGCCAGCCAATGTGATTGACTAGCAGTCCGGGCACAGTCACAGTTATAGAGTCATACAGCATGGAAACAGACCCTCTGATCCAACTTGTCCATGCTTACCAAGTTTGCCAAACTAAACTAGTCCCACTTGTGCATTTGACCCAAATCCTTCTAAACCCTTCCTATAGATGTACCTGTACAAATGTTTTCTAAATGTTGTAACTGGACCTGCGTCCACCACTTCCTCTGGCAGTTCATTCCTCATACAAACCACCCTCTGTATGAAGAAGTTGCCCCTCAGGTGCTTTGTAAATCTTTCTTCTCTCACCTTATTAATAATTTTGAACTCCCCTACCTGAGGGGAAAATACCTTTACTATTCACTTTATCTATGCCCCTCGTGATTTGATAAACCTCTTGTAGGGCCACCCTTCAACCTCCTATGCTCTAGTGAAAAAAGTCCCACCCTCTCCTTATAACTCAGTGAACACAGTAGTGGGCGCAACTAGGACTGCAAGGAAGCCCTCCGAGATTGTGGCTGACATTGGAACCCAGGGAAGCTCTCTGCTTTCAGGTTGGGTAGGGATCAAGCATCCTTTTTGGAGGCTAGGTGGGAAGAACAAAGTGGTTTGAGAGATGTGATGGAGGAGTGGGAAATGCCCCATAGGCTCAATTAAGTGGTTTGCTGCCCCTTATTTCTCATTCTGAAAAACTGGCCTTTCTACTCACCACCTGCTGCTGCCAGGATTTTACGGCAATAGAGAAAAATCTAGACTACAATTTCTTTGAACAGTGATATAGATCCGAGAGGGCAAGTGGCCATTGACTATCATTGTGTTCCTTTAGTGGTGATTGCAGTCTTTTTGAATGGATGAGTTAAAATTTGAGATTAAAAGCATTGTTGTGAGAAAAAATTTTCAGTTTTAAATTTTCTTTTGGTATTGCACATCACAAATGTGTTATCTTCAAACTGGTTGCTTATATTGTTTCCCGTCAGATTTAGGTCACAGGAATGTCAAAACGACCCTTTTTTAAAATCTTAAATAAAAAAAGAGAGTGACTTGTTCCACCATATGCTATTTCCGTGGTTTTGCAGGACAGCCATTTTCTCAGCTGTCATTCTCAATGCCTATTAGCTGCACCCAGCAGACAGTTTGGCGGAAACAGATAATTCATCAGTTAACTGAACGGTCCAAACGGGAGCTGGAGGATTTTAAACATTATGAGCAAGCAGTTGAACAGGTAAGGTGGTTCTAACATCTTAAAAGACTCGTGTTTATGTTCCTTTTCCATGATATCCCAAGCATTTTATAGTCAATGAAGCATTTGTTGAAATGCAGTCACTGTTGTAATGCAGCATATATTGCACCAATTTGCACAGTGTACTCCCACAAGCAGTAATGTGATGCTGACAGGATCTCAGTTTAATATTTAATAATCCTAGTGTGTGACTTTCCTTTTGTACATCTAGCCTAAATGGGTACTTAAGCCTCTGAAATAAGTATGGGAGTAAAGTGGGAACAGGGAACTGAGTTGGGTGATCAGCCATTATCATATTGAATGAAACAACAGGCTCAAAGGGCTGAATGGCCTCCTGCTGTTCCATTCAGTATGATCATTCCTGCTCCTATTTTCTATGTTTCTAATTCAGATTCAGAGACAATACCTACAGATCGCCAGCTGGCGCAGGATAAATTGAATATTTAGATTATGATATCATAATGTTTCTCACAGATATGTTTTTAATCTTTGCTTAATTTATAAGAGATGTTTTGCCAGGGGATTAAACGTCAAGTCATTTTTGTAATGCAGAGCTATTCTTGTTGTGTTGTAATATGTCAAAGTAACCATCATTTAAGGAGCTGCATATTTCAATTTGTTTAACATGTGATTTTCTATCCTTGTGAGCTAGGATTTTTAACTGGGAGAGTGTTGCTTATTATTTATAGTTGGATAAACATGTTTCCAGTGATCCATAATTTTTCTTTTCCCTCTTATACCATGCTGTTATGCCTAGTCCATATGGATAAAAAAAGGAGCAATGCAGTGGTGGAGAGATGGAAAGCCATACAAATGGATAGACGTCAGGGTAGCACTGGAACAGTTTACAGGGAATGATGGAAAACGGGATGGGATCTTTTTCATTTACTACACATTCAATGATGAGAAGAAGGTGAGTACTGTTTGTAGATTCTGCAGTCCAGCTATCTTTATGTCAGAAACAGAACTGAATGGTAGGAGTTAGAAACTAGAGTCTTTGTCAAATGTACTTTGCTGCTTCAAGGGGAATTCATTTATTCCACTACATAATTCAGTCTTATGGATTGGAATTTGAGATATTTGGAGAACAGTTTTAATCATGCTGTTTAAATAAGCTAAAATGTATGAAAACATCAAAATGGATAACAATCATGATTTGAATTCTTTGTGCTTGTAGGTGAGGTCTATCCTTGTAACAATCTAAGTATTATGTAAGTTAAATACTGTAGTGCTTCTGTGTAATTATTTTTAGTTGTAAATAAATGTAATCATTAGTATTAGCCTGATCACTACAATTTGGAAGAGTCATAGAGATGTACAGCATATCATCAGGTCGGTCCAACTTGTCCATGCCCACTAGCTGTCCTAAATTAATCTAGTTCTAATTGACCATATCCATCTAAACCCTTCCTATTCATATACCCATCCTGATGCCTTTTAAATGTTGTAAGTGTACTAGCGTACACTACCTTCTCTGGTAGCTTATTCCATACATGCACCAACTCTTGAAAAGAAAACAGAAATCGCTGACGAAACTCAGTAGGTCTGGCAGCATCTGTGGGAAGAAAGCAGCCTTAACATATTGAGTCCGATAACTCCTCAACAGAACTGATAGCAGCTAGGAAACTACTGCTGAGCTTTGCCAACAATTTCTGTTTCTGTTTCAGATCTCCAACATCCACAGTTCTTGTTTTATTATCGTATAGGTTTCTTGTTTGTCTTGGTCAAAAACATAAATGTTTATTCCTGTGACACTCAGTCCTATTCATTACATATTAAACAAAAAGCAGGTTAGTTCAAAGGAGATACAGTTTCTACCCAAATAGAATACCAAAGTAGTTGGGTATCTGTAGTACATGAAATAAACTTTGGGATGGTGCCTATGTTTGTCATCTTATTCACAGTCTTTCCAACATTTTGCTTCTGCACTGCACTTTGATGCTTTCCCAAAAGAACTTGATGAAGCATATCATAAACTTAGTTGGAGGTGAGTTAGCCTAATTCTATGAACAATTTATGCATTTGGACTTCTGAATGAAATAAAAGACTAAGCACACCTTCTTTGTCAAGAATGAGGATTTCTGATTATGAATTATGTATACATTCTCAACTTCTGGCACATTTTATGTTGAACTATTACTTGTATTATACTTCCAGTGTTGATCCTCCTACACCATGTATCTTCACATCTGCAGGCTGTAACTTTTGTTTCTTTAGCCATGGTTTTTGATCTGATAGGACAGTCATTCATCCTGTTGAAATGTGCAATTCTCAGTTGGATTCAGGTCAACTGAAAATTTTAAAACAAAAATTGATAAATTCTTGTTGAATACGGAGCCTTAAAAGTTCAGGAGCCAAGATACTAGTAAAGTTAAAATACAGATCAGTTCTGCTCTAATTGAATAGCAGAACAAGTTAGAGGGGTTAAATTGCTTCCTTATTTGCTGGTGTTCAAGAGAGTAACAAATGAAAGAACATAATGGAAGGATAGTTTGGAGTACGGATGTTCATCCTGCCCCTCCCATTTCCCACAAGATTTGAAAGTTGTCAATTACATAGCAGCAAGAGTAGGCTATTCAGCCCTTTGATCCTGGTCTAGCATTCAATGAGATCATGGCTGATTTGTGGCCTAACTCCATAGATCTGCCTTTTGGCTCATATCCCTAAAATATTTTGCTTAAGAAAAAAATGTATCTATCTTAGAACTAAAATTAAAAGCTGATCTAGCAAGAAGTGTTGTTTGTGGAAGAGAGTTCAGTTTCAATCATCTCATTGTTAGGAATGCATAGCAGTTTTTTGGTCAAATCGCACCAGTATATCTTGCATCACCTGGCTCAGTAGAGCCTAGCTTGGAGAGTTAGCTCTCAAGTGCCCTGGGCGACTTGTGATTATAGAAAAGTGTGCCTTAATACTCAAGAGAAGTTACAAAGCCAATTAAAAAGTTCTCCCTGTGAGTGGACAGGCGGTAATCCGCCTACAGTTGTGTTCTCCCAGCAGTATTTCACAGTGATAAAGTCTCAAATTGGTGGCTCATTGGATGTTGCACCAACCTAGCCTGAGGTATTGAGCCCTAAGTTATTTAACAAACATATGTTCATGGAGAATAAGAGTACATGAAGCACAAAGATAAAAGATGCCTTTTTTATGAACACTGTTGATTTTTCTGAAATAATCACTCTTTGAGTGTTCTTTGTAGATATCTAACATTTTACTATTCTTTCATATGTCAGATGTATTTTTTTTAATTTTACAGTACCTTCACATGTTTTCAAATGAAATTACAATTTTGGTTCCGATTGCTAATGAAACAAAACACTCATTTGCTATTTATACTCCTGAGCGGACAAAGCAGAGATGGCCAATCAGGTTGGCAACAACTACAGAGCAAGAAATGTATGACTGGGTAAGTGATCGAAGGAGAAATCATTCAGTATCCTAACCATTTCCTGGAGGTCAGTGTGTTTTCTGGCACAGAATCACTACCTATATAAGCCTTTGTGATGGTGCAATCGCATGTTGACAGATTCCTGCTGTCTGAATTCAACAGTTGAAAAACAGCTTGCTGTTAAATTGGGAAAGATAAAAGCCATTTGATATGTGAACAAGGACATTGGATTCAGGTGAAATTACTTAATACAGAAAGTGGTTAGAATGTAGAACTTGTTATCACAAGGAGCAGTTGAAGCAAAATAGCATAGTTCCATTGAAGGGAAAACCAGAAAATGAGGTAAAAAGAATTAGTGAAGTACTAATAGGGTGCATTGAAACAGCCACAAGTGGACCATACCAAATAGCCTGCAAATACTTTGCAATACCTTGCAATAACTGGGATCAGAATTGTATGTCACTGCCAGCATGGCTGGTATCAGTCAGCTCTGTACATTTTCTGTTCTGAAGAAGGGTCACTGGATATGAAGCATTGAGTCTGCATTCTCTATGTAGATGCTGTCAGATCTGCTGAGTTTCTCTAGCAATTTCTGGTTTTGTTTTAGCATGTACCTATTGATGCCTTGACTTCAGGGGTACGAGTCCAACAAGCCCTCAAAGTAGGTTCTGAAGAACTCATGTCGGACTCAAACCTTTAACTCTGTTTCTCTGGCCATAGATACTGCCAGACATGCTGATTTTCTTCAGAAGTTTCTACTTTTGTTTCATGTCGTCAAAGCTAATGTCCATAGCTGGGAATATTATTCATTTCCAAATTCTTCAGTGGCTGCAATGCTATTCTCACAGATACTTTATAAGTGGAAGGGAGTAATGCAACATTAAAACAAGAATATAAAGATTCTGTGTTAGTTCTTAAGAAAGGAAAGCTATTAGGATTGTAAAAGCAAAATACTGCAAATATTGGAAATCTGAAATAAAAACGGAATGTGCTGAAAAGATTCAGCAGGTCTGGCAGTATTTGTGAAGAAAGATACAAAGTTAATATTTCGAGTTGAATACACTACTTCTTCAGGACTGAAGGAATAGATGAAGAACATACAGATGTCAGAGATAAGCATTTCCACCTTTGTTCAGCAATTTAAATGGTGCCTTTCACAATCTCAGGATGTCCAAAATTATTTCTTAGTCAATGTAGTAATTTTGAAGTTTAATCCACATTATGATGAATGGTACAGCAGCCAATTTATAAATAGCAAAGTCCCTAAGCAATTGGATAAGTGACAAGTTAATGTGTTTCAATCTGATATAAATATTGGACAAATCTTCTGGATGAACTCTCCTGCTTTTCTCAACCAGAAAACAGCAGTTCCAACAAAGCCGTGTTCCCTCTGCTTTAGTACCAGGAGTGTCAGCCTATATTTTGTGCCTGTCAGAGCTGGTTCAGGCTGTCTATGTTTGAACATCCTGCATAGTTCACTGAAAAGTGATCTGTAACAAAAGCTCTGCTGGATTTTTATTTTTTCTTTTGGCCAGCGAATGTGGTATTCTAAGATCCCATTGCCTATGAAGGAGAATTGTAGCCAACTAAATGTAAACGAAGAATTGAAGCTGGGAAATTCTTGCTCATCGTCATCTACATATTCACTGAACCATCCTGGGAGTCTGTGATGTGATATGAATTTTAGATGCGAGCCAGGGAACTTGTCTGTGATATAACTTCTTATTTGCCTTTTTTTTTCCAATATCTCTGCAGAACAGAACTGTATAGTATAAGTGAGAACCAAATCATTGTGCAGTGGTCATGTTCAATCAAATGACCAGACAAAGGCAGCTTTGAGGCTTAGCACATAACTTGTTTTGTCACAGACTTTGTAGGACATGGCCCTGCATCGTGCTTCTTCACTAGACTCAGAAAAGTCTAGGAGCAAATGCTTCGCTATAAAGGGAGGTATATCAATTCTAGAAAGAATAATTGTACAAGAAAAGCTATATCTGAAATAAGTAATTTGATTTGATAACCCCTTTCCACAACTTAATTTTTTGCTCATCCTCTCCTGAAAACACTGAGATTGACAATATGTGTTGGTATTCTATTTGGCTATGAAAAGGGGTGTGCTAGATTCACAAGGAACATCTGATATCCATAGACATTCTTTTCAAATTTGGGTATCACACTTTATGAAGGATGCAAAGACATTGAGAGCAAAGAAGAGATTCACAAGAATAGTGTTTGGAGTGATGAATTTCAGTTATGAAGCTTGTTTGGAGAAGTTAGGACTGTTTTCATTGGACGTAGGACTGAGATCAGATTTGGTAAGATTTTAAAAATCTTGAGAGTTCTGCACAGAGTGGATATGATGAAACTGTTCCAGCTCAACATAGGACTGAGAATGAGAGCGCACAGAATTGCTAAAGAAACAAAAAGGACATGTAGAAAAGCTTTTTCTTGCACTTAATGGTTACCGGAATGCATTGTAAAAAGAGTGGTTGAGTCAGTATCGATTGAATCATTCAAAAGGGAGTTAGACTGTAATTTGAAAAGGGAGAATGTCCAGGGTTACAGGGAAAAGGGCAGGAAAATTACCTAAGTAAGTTATTTATTTAAGAAAGCCAGTGCTGATACAATAAGCTAAATGACTTCATTTTGTGCTGTCACAACTCAGCAATTCTGTAGTTGCTGATAATATTATATCAGCATCAGGCGCACAATAGATTCTCTCCTTTTTTTATATCACCTTATTCACAAAACAATGAAGTATGAAAACGAACCTCGTGCTTGAAATTTAAAACCAGTGAAATTTATAAAAGGCACTGTAGTGTTATACTAACTGAGCATTTTTTAAAATTTCTTAATCCACCAAATTAAGTAGTTTTTGATTGGCATAGTCAGCCCAAAATCTTTCAAGATCTCTGGTTATCTCCAAGTCTGGCTTCTTTTGCATCCAAGTCTTAATTTCCCCTGATTGGCAGCCATGTGCATATCTACCTGGACCCTAAACTCTGAAATTCCCTCCATAAACACCTTGGCCTCTCTCTCCTTCTTTTAAGGCACTCCTTAAACACCACCTCTTTGGTACTTATGGTCACCCATCCTATTGTTTCCATTTGTGGTTCAGAATTGAGTTTGTTTGATAGCACTCCAAAGAAATTACATTCCAAGGACAATATATAGATGCAAATTGTTATTTGCGATGGTCAGGTGGAAAAATGCATGCTGTTAGTAGCCATCTACAAGACGCAATTTTATTCAAAAAAAATCACTTGTCTTATATATATATTTTGTACTATAGTATCATGTGTTTTGCTACAGCTCGCTGTCCTGAGTTTAGCATGCTGTGACAGTAGAGATCTCCATGGACCCCCGTCTAACCAGGCCCTTTGGTCTGTCACATGTAAAGGAGATATCTTCGTCAGTGAGCCAACCCCGAATTTGGAAGCAGCACAACATCCTTTGCCAAGTGATCAATTGTAAGTCCTCTTGCCTTTGTTGGAATGCCCAGGTCTAAACAATAATGCAGCATCTTTTACAATAATAAAGCTAGTATAGCTTGTAACTAAACAGAATGCAGAAAAAAAGAGTACAAAGCTGTTGGATTGTTATTAAAAACATAATTTGGTTTGGTAATGTCCTCCAGGAAGGAAACTTGCCTCACTTAACCTGCCTTAATGTAATTTCAATACCACACTGTCATGGATTACCTTTCATTGCCTTCTGAAGTGGCCTAATATAAAACCAAACCAGCAGTTCAAGAAGCCTATCCAACACGACCACCTTCCAACGGAAACTACGGATCTACCGTGAATCCTTCTCAGCGACATCAGTAATATTTTGAAGGCGCAGAATGGACAGTAATGGTTCATTAGACATTGATCTGAGTTCCTTTCCACATGGATAGAAGGAGAGAGACTTTAGTGCATAGTGCTGATATCAGTGTGTATGTTTAAATCCTGCAGAGTGAAATTTGAAAAGCCCACACCTTGAAATATTTCCACTTGCAATTCACCATCTGCTAAACTTTTCAGAAGTCTACAGATGTTTCCAAAACCGACAGAAGTTAAGCTTTCATTAAAAGCATTCTCCTGTACATAAAGGCAACATCTTTGGATTCCATCTCTCAGACTCCGAAGTGAGAATGTTCAAATGCAGCAAGATCTGGATAATATCCAGGCTTGGGCTGACAAGTGGCAAGTAACATTTGCATCACACAATTGCCAGGCAATGACCTTTTCCAATAAGAGACAATCTAACAATTGCCCACTGATATTCAATGGTGTTACCATCACTGAATCCCTCACTATCAATATCTTGGAGGTTACCATTGACCAGAAACTTAACTGGATTCACCACATAAACACAGTGTCTACAAGAATAGGCCAGAGGCTACAAATACAGTGGCAGGGAACTCAACCCTGACTCCCCACTTGCCTGGATGGCTGCAGCTGGTACAACACTCAAGAAACTTGATGTTATTCAGGACAAAGCAATCTGCTTGATTGGCACCACATCCACAAGCATTCACTCCTTCCACCACTGATGCTTAGTGTGTAATATATTCAAGATGCACTGAAGAAATACACCAAAGATCTTGAGATTGCACCTAAACCCATAAACACTTCCGCTTAGAAGGACAAGGGTATTAGATACCTGGGAACACCACCAGCTGTAAATTCCCCTCCAAGACGCTCACCATCCTGACTTGGAAATATATCTCCATTTGTTCTCTTGTCACTGGGTCAAAGTTCTGGAATTCCCTCCTTAAGAACATTGTGGGTCAACATGTGGACTACAGCGGTTCAGGAAGATAGCTCATCACCACCTTCTCAAAGGCAGCTAGGGGCAAGCAATAAATGCTTGCCATCCAGGGATGCCTACATCTCATGGATGAATAAAATAAAATTGTGTATTGTTTTATACTAAAACACTGCCTGAGAGCACATGAAGTAAAGTCTGTGCTTATTTTCATAAGAAAATTGAGTAATCGCTTTAAAAATTAAATATGTGCATATTAAGAGTGGAGGAATGGGAATAATTGGATAGTTTCATCAGAGAGTTGATGCAGGCACAATGAGTCAAATGGCCTCCTGCCAAACTGCAATTCTAAAATTGTCTTCCATAGGTATTGGCGTCAGATTGGAGGACATCTCCGTATCATTGAATCCAACAGCCAAGGAATTGTATGGGGCATTGGATATGATCACACAGCCTGGGTTTACACTGGTGGATATGGAGGTGGCTTTTTTCAAGGTGATTTATCTTAATTCTTTTCCTTTCGTTTTGTTAATTTTATTTTATAAACAATCCTCACTACCCCAGAGCTATGGTCAATGAGCTCATTACTTCTGTGTTGAATTATCTTATGAATATACTTCCAGGTTGCCTGCCCAAGTATTTCTGTAGTTGTCAACTAAGTGGTGTCATGGATCACAGTATGTATCCTCTATAAATTTCTGCTTTGCATCTTCCCATTTAATATAGCTTGCATCAGGAAATTAAGCAGAAATTCTCCTTTTATTCTGGAGATACTGTGAGCTCTTCATCAGATTCCCTACAGTATGGAAACAGGCCCTTCAGCCCAACAAGTCCACACCGACCCTCCAAAGAGTAACCTACCCAGACCCATTCCCCTACCTCTGACTAATGCACCTAACACTATTGGCAATTTAGCATGACCAATTCACCAACCTGCACATCTTTGGATTGTGGGAGGAATTCGGAGCACCGGGAGGAAACCCGCGCATACACGCGGGGAGAATGTGCAAACACAGACAGTCACCTGAGGCAGGAATCGAACACCTGGTGCTGTAAGGCAGCAGTGCTAACCACTGAACCACCGTGCCACCCCACAGTTCATTCTTCATCAGTGGTTCACTTGTGCCTTATCCAAAGATTCTGGAATTTGTAATAATTGAAAGAGCTTCAATCCTGCCCAGATGAAGGCAGTAATGTGGGAAAGAAGGTGATAGGTGTGCAAAATAACACATTTAAAGGAATGCAGAGTTCTCAAGAGAGCGGTAGAGCTGGGGAGATGAGCTTCAAAACTTTCCATCACTCCTTTTTTTGTCCTTTTTTAAAACGCTGCTTAAAACTGATCTCAGTTTTACTTTTAAATCAGCTAACATAATATTTCCTCCTCTGTGTGTCAAAACATTTTTAATAATTGCTGCTGTGAAAGACTTTGTGATATCTTAAGGATTTTGTATTAGTGCATGTTGCGTTATCGTAATTGAAAATTGACCCACCGCTGGGCAAAAAAGAAAGATCTTTTCATTTATCAATTGTTGAAAATTTATACTTGACACCATGCAAATGATCTAACTGTTGAATATCGCTGTTTTGTTTCTCTAATGTTCATTTATGCCAAGTGTCTGAAAGTCGATGAATGTGAAAGTGTAACAAACTGATTTTTTTGTTGCAAAACTACTTTTTTGATACGCCATTTTGTTTTCAGGTCTGGCTAGCAGTACAGATAATATTTATACACAAGCAGATGTGATGTGTGTTTACGTCTACGAAAACCAGCGTTGGAATCCTGTTACTGGATACAGTAGTCGGTATGAAATGAATTTCAAATGTGTCAGCAGAAAGCTTTTGTACTGAATTCCTGTTAGAATGTTGACTCTTAACAAAGATTTATTTAAAACTTAAGCTTTATTACCAACTGACTCTCCTTTATCTAACTTGCTTGTTACCTCCTCAAAGAATTCAGACAGATTTGTCTGGCATGACCTCCCTATGAACGTTGTTATGCTGACTCAGCCCATTTTATCATGGACTTCCAAGAATTCCGCAGTTTCATCCGTAATAATGGACTTCAAATCTTACCAATGACGAAAGTCAGGCTAATCAGCCTATAGTTTCCCTCTCTTCTTTAACAGAGGTGTGACATTAGCCATTTTCCAGTCCTCTGGGACCCTCCCTGAGTCCACGGATTCCTGAAAGATTCCTTGGATTCCTCCACAATCCTCCACAATCTCAGCTATCTCCTTCAAAACCATGTCCAGGTGATTGATCTATCCACCTTTCAAACCCCAATGCCTTCACCTCTGCCTCTGACTCTTGAAGTTCTGGTATGCTACTAGTGTCTCCCACTGTGAAGGCTGATGCAAAGGACTGACTCAGTTTCTTGCCTAGTTCTTTGTTCCCCATTACTACTTCTCCAGTCTCATTTTCCAGCGATCCGATGTCATATATCTAAAAATACTCTTGCAATCTTCATTTATATTATTAACTAGCTTACCCTCTTATTTTATCTTCTTCCCGAATTTCTTCATCTGCCCCTTTATTGCTTTTTTAATTGTCCTCTGCTGGTTTTTAAAGGCTTCTCAATCATCTGGCTTCACAGTAATCTTTACCACACTGTATTCTTTTTCTTTTGCTTGTATGCTGTGCCTGACTTCCCTTGTCAGTGATTGTTGCCTCATCTGCCCTTAGTATGTTTCTTCTTTCTTGAGAGGAATTTTTGCTGTGCCTCCCGAATTACGTCCATAACTTCCTGCAATTTGCTTCTTCACCATCTTCCCTGTTGTGTTCACCTTCCAATCAACTCTGGCCAGCTCCTCACTCATGTATTTGTATTTACCTTTACTCAATTGTAATGCCATTACATTGAATCTGACAAGTACCAGACAGGAAACTGCTAAATAAGGTAAGAGCTCATGGTGTTAGAGAAAAGGCACTGACATGGATAAAAGATTAGCTGACTGTCAGAAGGCAGGGAGTGGGGATAATGGGGTCTTTTTCAGGATGGCAGCTGGTGATAAGTGGAGTTCCACAGGCTCCGTTGTTTGGACCACAACCATTCACGCCATACATTAATAATCTGGACAAAGAAACTGAGGGCAGTGTTGCTGAGTTTGTCGATGAGACAAAGATAAGTGGAGGAACAGGTTATGTTGAGGAGATGGGAGGCTGCAGAAGTACTTGGACAAGCTAGGAGAGTGGGCACAGAAGTGACAGATAGAATACAATATGCACTTTGATAGGAAGGATAGAGGTGTGGACAATTTCCTTAGTGGGGAAAGGCTTCAGAAATATGATGCACAGTAGGATTTATGCCAAATGGCTTAATTTTGCTGCTATATCTTGTGGTCTTATGGATTTGGAAAATCTTTTCACCATATCAAGCATTCCCAAAATGCATTGCAGCTAATTCAGTAATTAATAGTATTATTGTAGTATAGGAAATGTTGCAGCCAATTTGTGCACAGCTAAGACTCATAAGCAAAAATGCAATAACGACTAGATAACTAGTTTTAGTTATGGTTTGAATGTTGGTCAGGCCACTAGAAACATGTCTCTGCTCTAATCAAAATGGTAGCAGTGGGACAGTGTGTATAAATTACCAGAACTGTATTACAATGTGTGTTTTTGAGCTGAAAATATGTTGAACAGTAAACAAAGTAATCTGGAAAGATTGAACAGGCTCTAGTAAAATGTAGACCGAGGGTTGACCTGATAGAGTACTTGAATATTATGAAAGATTTTGACAGCGTAACCATTGAGAGGATATTTTAATGTATCGGGGAGACCAGAAGAACAAAATATAAATATGAGGTAATCTAAACAAACCTTTTAAGGAATTCAGGTGAAACTTGTTCATCTAGGGTATGGTGAGAATTTGGAAGTCACTACAACAGGGAATATTTGACTTGAATAGTATGTCTGCATTTAGCTTGAGTAAAAGGAACACAAGGGACAAAGGAATGGAAGGATATCCTAATAAGGTGAGTGGAGGCTTGTGTGCTCCATAAACAGCTGGAACATAATACAGAAGATTATTGTCAGGTGGCAGGAAAACAACCACTTATTCTGATTTTCACATCATGACAGGCTCACTTACAATTAAGGATGGCAGCAGGCTCTTGAAAGGAATGGTGAGTGAGGGGCTTTCCATCTTGAGAGAAGCAATAGGCCTCTCTGTAACTTCACATTTAAACTTAAAAATTTAAAGAAAGTGAGGAGCTATTGTACAGACTTTCCTATGTCTACATCTGTATGCAGGAAGGTCTCATGGTCTACCTGGAGCATTGTCCCCACCCAACAAGCCTGCTGCCTGGAGCCCACCTCCAGAGACCTAAACTGGTTCTACTGCTGTTGGAACCTAGACACCAAGTGGAAAATCCCAGCAGGCCTCCTTTAATTGCACGTAACCAATTTAGCCCACTAAAAGTCACTTAGTTGGCTTGCTGCTCCCTGATCCTGTCACCTCCAAAAATATCCTGAGGTCGTTTGGAACCTAAGAACTATAATGAAAACCAGTGGGGCACTCTCCTTAGCTCTTTTTTGACTCCTATTCAGGATTCAGTGGAGATTGAAAATTCAGCCTCATTTATAATTCTGTATAATCGTTAATGTCTTAATTAAGTTGCTGTGACAGAAGGATGTGCACTACTATCAGTGGTACTAAGACTTCTCTCTCACAGGGGACTGCCAACCGATAGGTACATGTGGAGCGATGCATCAGGTCTGCAAGAATGTACCAAAGCACACACCAAACCTCCTTCACAGTGGACTTGGGTATGTAGATTTCTCTTCATATCTTAAAACCTATTCTACACTTTTCCTGTTGTTTTACGTCTTATACGGAGGGGAGGAAGAAAGACTGTCATTCATATACTTTCCTTTCTTGACTTCAGGAGGTTCCAACATACATTACAGCCAATGCAGTTACTGCTAATGTAAGAAACATGGCTGTCAGTTGGTTCACATTAACAGCTCATAAATAGTTTTGACATATTGATTATTTGTATTAGTAATGTTGTTTGACAGATGAAGATTGGTCAGAACTCAGAATAACTTTCTTGCTGTTCTTTGAAATAGAAGTCATAAAAACTTTACTTCCAACTAAGAAGGCCACTTATTCTACACTTTCCACATACCTAATCTATGTTTGTAACACGTACCTTTATAATCTGTACTCAGGTTAATTAACATGCTTCATTCACAATAACTGTAAGCACTTTGTATCACTTGTGTTTATTTTCAGGAATGTGCAGATTTTTTTTGTTGTCGAAAACCTTTAAATCATTGTGAATTTTTAAGCAGTGATTAGAAGACACGGACCACTATAAAATTCTGCCATCAGGCGTTTTATTTTTCTTCCTTCACTTTCAACTGTTCATCTTAGCTGTGAGATGTTGTCATTCGCTAAATATTGATTCCCACTCACATCTACTGGGCCAGCTGTTTCAACCATACTCAACCACTAGCGTTGAGAGGACAGCGGTTAATAGCCTGTCGCTTCTTCTATAAATTTGAATAAACCAATTTACAAAGTATGTAATAAAGCACAATTTTTAAATCCTGCTAATAATGAATGTTGATAATTTATCCCATTTGACATAAAGTCCAGTTATGTGAAACATTTGGCTTTGCAATGAGCACATGCTCTTTCGAAGCAATTAAGCAGGACTGACAGCATCTGTGGAGAGAGATACAGAGTTAACTCCAGTCCTGAAGAAGAGTCATACTTAACTCAAAATGCTAACTCTATTTTGCTCTCCACAGATGCTGCCAGACCTACTCAGTTTCTCCAGCATTCTCTGGGCTTGTTTCAGATTTCCAGCATCTGCAGTATTTTACCTTTTATTTCACACAGTTTAGAGTAATTTAGCAGGAATTTCAAAACCATGATTCAACAAAAAATGTTCTGTCGGGATTTTGCCTGCAATGATTTCCCTATCTCTATAACCTCTTCCAGTTCTATCGCCCTTCATGATTTCCGTACTGCTGCAGTTCTGGCCTCTTGCATAACTGAGTTAATTCTGTAATTGCTGACAGCTATCAGATGGTGGCAGCAGAAACCAGCACAGCAGAAGAAGAATATGGAGAAACCTCCCATGCTGTTAGATTTTAAGTTTGAATTCATTTTTTTCATGTTACCTGCTAAAAGATTAAATCTCATCCGTTGAGAGAAGCTCCAGACACACATACGCTGTGTGGATACCTTTTTCTTTGAAATCGTGTAGAAAAAATACATTTGTTTCTTCACTGGCAGGTTTCTGATTGGTATATTGATTTCAATGCTCCAGGAGGGACTGATCGGGAAGGATGGCAATATGCAGCTGACTTTCCTGCGTAAGTACTTAAAAGCAGTAATGATTACAATTGCATCTTACTTATGGTTTTGGTGATTTCTTAACTTTCGCAGTGTCTGCTGTTGAAGTACGGTGGGGTGAGTCTCCTGTCTGAATGTAACTCTCTGTTGCTTGAGAAAATGCTGAAAATTCATAAACTTCGCTTCCAGTTTCTATCCCTCCATCATTTTCACCTGGTCCATCTCCAACACTTGCCTTCCTTTCCTTGACCTTTCTGTCTACACTTCCAGCAATAGTGTGTCCACTAATATCCATTACAAGCCCACTGACTCCCACAGCTATCTGGACTACAGCTCTTCTCACCCCACGTCCTGTAAGGACTCTATCCCTTTCTCTCAGCTCCTTCGCCTCGGCCACATTTGTTCCGATGAAGCCACTTTCCAAAGTGGTGCTCTTAATATGTGCTCCTTCTTCTTCAACTGTGGCTTCCCACTTACAGTTGTTGACAGGGTTCTCGACAGCGTGCAGTCCATCTCCTGCGCCACGACCCTCACCCCCTCCCTCCCCTCCCAGAACAAGGATAGGGTCCCTCTTGTTCTCACCTTTCACCCCACCAGCCTTGACATGCAAAGAATAGTCCTCCGCCATTTTTGCCAACTCCAACATGACGCCACCACTAAACACATCTTCCCTTCCCTCCCCCTGTCTGCATTCCGCAGAGATCGTTCCATCTGGGACAACCTAGTCCACTCCTCCATCACACCTAACACCTCTCCCATCACACATGGCACTCTCCCCTCACACCTAATACCTCTCCCATCTCATACGGCACCTTCCCATCACACCTAACACCTCTCCATCACACACGGCACCTTCCCATCACACCTAACACCTCTCCCATCACACACAGCACCCTCCCATCACACCTAACACCTCTCCCATCACACACGGCACCTTCCCATCACATCCATCACCTCTCCCATCACACACGGCACCTTCCCATGCAATCGCAGAAGGTGCAACACCTGCCCCTTCACCTCTTCCATGCTCACCATCCAAGGCCCCAGACACTCATTTCAGATTAACCAGCATTTCACTTGTACCTCTTTCAATTTGGATTAGTGGTGCTGGAAGAGCACAGCAGTTCAGGCAGCATCCAAGGAGCTTCGAAATCGACGTTTTGGGCAAAAGCCCTTCATCAGGAATAAAGGCAGTGAGCCTGAAGCGTGGAGAGATAAGCTAGAGGAGGGTGGGGTTGGGGAGAAAGTAGCATAGAGTACAATGGGTGAGTGGGGGAGGGGATGAAGGTGATAGGTCAGGGAGGCAGGGCAGAGGAAATGACCTGGGAGTTGCAGTGGGAGAGGGACTCCCTGAGATTCTTGTAGAGAGAGGAGGAAAACTTCTTCAAGGCAGGCATCCTTGCAAGAGGATTCGTACTAGGGTTAAAATTTGGTCTATTGCATTCGTTGCTCCCAATGTGGTCTCCTCTATATCGGAGAGACAAAACGCCAACTGGGTGATCGCTTTCCTGAGCACCTTCGGTCTGTACGCAGTCAGGTCCCGGACCTTCCTGTGGCTTGCTACTTCAACACACAATCCTGCTCCCATGCCCACATGTCTGTCCTTGGCCTGCTGCAATGTTCCAGTGAAGCTCAACGCAAACTGGAGGAACAGCATCTCATCTTCCGACTAGGCCCGTTACTACCTGCCGGTCTCAACATTGAATTCAACAATTTCAGATCATTTTTATTTCATTTATTTTATGTATTTTTTAATATATTTTTTTCACTGTTCTGTACCTCTTATTTCTTGATTGTCTGTTTGTCTGTCTGTCTCTCCTCTTCTCCCTTTGCTACCCTTCTCCCCTGTTTTCCATTTTGCCTCTGCTTCACCCCTCCCGCCGCCCCCCCCCCCCCCCCCCCTCCAATCCCCCACATATTTTTTTACACAGCACTGGCTTCAGCCCTGGTCATTCACAGCTCCTAATCTCCCTATAATCTCTCTACGCACTGTCATTATCACCTCTTTATTGCTACCTTTGCTTCTGGAGCCATGACTCTCTCAGCCTCGTATAAATACCTCCTATTTCTCCCCTTTTTTTTCGCTTTGACAAAGGGTCAGTTAGACTCGAAACGTCAGCTTTTTTCTCTCCTTACAGATGCTGCCAGACCTGCTGAGATTTTCTAGCATTTTCTCTTTTGGTTTCAGATTCCAGCATCCGCAGTAATTTGCTTTTATCTCTGTTGCTTGCACTTGGTGGACAGGCAACCCCAAGTGAAAATGCCTAAAGTTTAGAGTGAGTTACCATGACATGTCACAGTAGCTAGAGCATAAGACGATCACTCCACCCCCTTTCAAACCCCCAAACAGACTTCAAACTAGAGCACTATGTATAGTTCTGAGCATTGTATGTATGCACTAACCTTGGAAGGGTTGTAATGTCAAGTCACAAGAGTATTACCAGAGCCTGAGGAGTTAAATAAGCCTTGCTTATATTCCCTAAAAGATAAAGGATTCAATTGTGAAATTTATAGAATTTGAAAGGAATTGTTACATTGTTCAATTGGTGAGAGAGTCAAGGATAAGAGACATAGCCTTAGAAACATAGATTCTAGAAGCAGGAGTAGACCATTTGGCCCTTCGAAC
This sequence comes from Chiloscyllium plagiosum, assembly GCF_037043375.1. Lineage (NCBI taxonomy): Eukaryota > Metazoa > Chordata > Chondrichthyes > Orectolobiformes > Hemiscylliidae > Chiloscyllium > Chiloscyllium plagiosum. The sequence goes on along the minus strand of NW_028270158.1, from coordinate 45,334,149 downwards.
ATGCTACACTATTCAATATGATTATGGTATGATCTTCTATCTTCAGGCCATATTCTTTCTTAGATGTTATCAATATTTTTCTTGAATATATTCAGTGACTTGGCCTCTACAGCCTTCTGTGATGGGGTATTCTGCATTTTACTACCCTTTGACTGAAACAACTTTTCCTCAATTCAATTCTAAATCGTCTACCCCCATATCCTGAGGCTGTGTACCCCAGCTCTAGAATAACAAGGGAAAACATCCTCCCTGCAACTAGTCTGTTCCAGCCCTGTTAGAATTTTATATATTTTAATCAGGTCCCCTTCCACCCTTTTAAACTTGAATAAATACAGGTCCAGTTGAACTAATTTCTCCTCATAGGACAATTCTGTCATCCTTGCTATCAGCCTAGTAATCCTCTGCTACACTCCCACATGACAAGATGAACCATTCTTAGGTAGAGAGATCAAAATTTCATGCAGTACTCCAAATGTTATCTCACCAAGGCCCTGTATATTTGGAGCAAGACGTTCTTACTCCTGAAATCAAATCCTCTTAAAATGAATGCCAATTTACCCTACCTTTTTAACTGGTTGCAGTGACTAGCGTTCAAGGACATTCAGAAGCCTTTGTACATCCACACTTTCCAATATATCATCATTTAAATAATACCCTTCTTTTCTGTTTTTCACAATCTGTGTATAACTTCATACTGAGCCACATTATACTGCATCTGCTCTATGTTTGCCTACTCACTCAACTTGAAGCTTCCTTGCATCCTCCTCCCAACTGTCAAAGCTGCCCAATTTTGTGCCATCAGCAAACTTGGAAATATTGCATTTGGTTCCTTCGTACAGGTCAGTTTTATATATATTGTAAATAGCACAGTCCCAAGCACTGATCATGTGGCAACCCATTAGTTACTGTTTGCCACTTAGGAAAAGACCCATTTATTCCCACTCTCTGGTTCCTCTGAAAACCCACATTTATTCCAAGTGCTTTAGCTTTGTCTACTAATCTCTAATGGGGGACTTTGTCAAAAGCCTTCTGAAAATCTAAATATGTCACATCCACTGGCACTCCCTCATCAATTATATTAGTTACATCCTGGAAAAATCTCCAAAGAATCCCACACAATATTGTTAATTAATCCTTTCTCGTTGTACAGTACCCAGTCTAGAATAGCCTGTTCTCTGATTAGTTCATCAATGTGTTGGTCTAAAAAACCATCAGGTACACACTGCAGGAAATCCTCCTCGACAATAGCATTTCTAGTTTATTTGTCCAATCTATATGTAAATTAAAGTCATCCATGATTATGCATGCATTTCTGAATTCTTGTTTGATGTCCTCCCTTACATGTTCATCACTTATTGGGGATTATTAATAACTTTCAATAACATTTTCTGGCCTTTGTGTTTCTTAACTCCACACATCCAATTCCATATCATGATTTTTCTGAGCCAATAATCACTTCAATACTGGATTGCTTTTTTTTCCCTTTACTAACAACACTCCCCAATCTGCTTTCCCTTTTTATCTATCTTTCCTAAATATTGAATACTACTGGATGTTTAATTTCCATCCTTGATAACCCAGCAGTCATGTCTCTGAAAGCACAATTGTATTGTAGCCATTTATGTCTATTTATGTTACTAATTCATCTACTTTTATTGTGCAGACTTTATGTGTTAAGACACAAAGCCTTTAAACTTAACTTTTTAACCTTGTTGGTCATCTTAGCTTTATTTTGCACTCTGGCCAATTTGTTAGCTGCCTTTTCTTTTTGCCTTCCAATTTTTATTCTGACCTATGTGCCTTCTGTTCCTAATCTGTTTCAGTCTCCTTAGGTTCCCATCCACCTGCCATTCTCATTTCAACTCTTCATGATACCACTAGCAAGCATCACCTGAGGACTTGCGGGCGGCACAATGGCTCAGTGGTTAGCATTGCTACCTCCACAGCACCAGGGACCCGGGTTCGATTCCAGCCTCGGTCAACTGTCTGTGTGGAGTTTGCACATTCTCCCCGTATCTGCGTGGATTTCCTCTGGGTGCTCCGGTTTCCTCCCACAATCCAAAGATGAGCAGGTTAGGTGAATTGGCCATGCTAAATTGCCCATAGAGTTAGGTGCATTAGTTAGGGGGAATGGGTCTGGGTGGGTTACTCTTCGGAGGGTCGGTGTGGACAAGTGGGGCTGAAGGGCCTGTTTCCCTTCCTCACTGTAGAGAATCTTAAAAAAAAGACTTTTGCCTAAGAATCAAAGCCAGGCCATTTTGGAGAGAAATTAGGAAGTATTTCTCTGCACAAAGAAGATGATAGAAATTTAGAAGGCTTACCTACTAAAAGTACTGACTCTCATATTAATTTCAAATCTATGATCAATAGATTTCTTTCAAGCAAAGGGTATTGAACTAAAGTGGATGGAAGTAAATTAACTATGAATGGTGGAACAGGTTCAAGATTCTAAACACTTCATTCTTGTACTGAATAGATTTAATAACACAGCACAATCATCAGGTCATCACACTTCATCGAAGGAAATTTACACTCAATCAGAACCATGCTCTGAATCACCTTGTATTGCTTAATGCCATAACTGGCAGGACAAAGTAGAGAAATATTCTTCAGCAATGACATGCCTCACTTGACAGAATTCACGCAATGCAATGAGAATTGGATTTTCAAATAGTTGTTTGTGCTGACGTAATTCTCATTGAAAATTAAACTTCTATAAAGTTTATTTTTCATTTTTAAATTTTACTGTGAGATGTAGTGCATGAATGCAGGGGACTAATTAAATGTGGTCCAGTTGCAAAATGTATGTATCTTGTTCAAAATCTGGGTGTGTAGCTGGGTCCTAAGCATGAAGGATAATTGCCAGTGAAAGTTTTGATTTCTGATGCCAACATATAAAAACACCTTTTCATTTATTTTAGGGATGCTTTGATCATTTTTTAAGTACAGTTTTACAACATGTAAGTTTCATCTGTAAGATTTTTCAAGATTTCAAGTGTGAAATGAGTTTTTAACTGTGAGATGTGATGTCTTTTCAGCTCTTACCATGGTTATAAAACGATAAAAGATTTTGTGCGACGCAGACGATGGGCAAGGTAAAGATTGTAATTGAAAGGCTTTTTTTACATTAATGTTGTAATTATTTTATTTGGAAAGAAATGATGTTGTCTTGACCTGATTGAACTTTTCTATTGGAAAGTATGACCTGTACTTTTTGTTCTTTTCTTTTCTGTAGAAAATGCAAAATAGTTACGACAGGTCCCTGGTTTGAGGTTGGACCTGTTGCACTCCGGGACATTTCACTGATTCCATGTGTATCTCAGAAGGCAGATGATGCATCAGCATTGTGGGCCATTAGCAGCAAAGGAGACGTCTTGTGTAGACTGGGAATAACTAAGCAAAATGCACTAGTAAGAAAATGCATTTTGGCCTACAGTTCGTAACAAGCAAATCTCTTGTTTATCACAGTACAGTTTCTTTAAAATTTGCCTTCAACCAATAATCTAGTATACATGGGAACACAGAAACAGGAGTAGGTCATTCAACCAGTCAAGTCTTCTCTGCCATTTAATACAATCATAGCTGATCAAACTCTTCAATGCCTTTTATCTACAGTATTCCCATAAGCTTTTTGCCATTGATAATCAAAATGTATCACTTCTACTTTAAGTATACTCAAAGAATGAGCTTCCACATCCCTCTGGGATAAAACATTCCAAAGACTGTCCACCTTGAGGAAAAAGATTAGTCTTCCTCTTCATTCTTATTTTTAACTCTGTCACCTATTTCTACCAAGGAAAACACCTTACTTGAGTCTATACTGTCTATCCCTTAAAGTATTTTGTAAGAAATCAATGAGATTACATCTCATTCTTCAAAACTCTAAAGAGTACAGCATCAGTTTGCCCAATCTTTCTTCATAGAATAATCCTGCCATTCCAGGAACAAGTCTGGTGAACGTTTGTTGTATTCCCTCAGTAGCAGTAATACCCGTCCTGAGATAAGGAGACCAAAACTGTACACCGTACTCCTAAGAACATTCTACACAAACTCCTACACAATTGAAGAAAGACCTATTTACTCATTTAGTCAAATCCTCTTGCAACAAAGGCTAATATTCCATTAAACCTTCCTTATAGCTTTCTGCACTTGAATGTTAGCCTTAAGTAACTTACTGACAATGACACATAAATACCTTTGCACATCTATACTTTCCAACCTCTCATTATTTAAGAAAAACTTTACATATCTGTTCTTCCTACCAAAATGAATAACCTTCTAATTTTCTACATTATCTTCCTTCATATAGCTTTAAATCATCTGCAAATTTGGAAGTATTACATTTGATCCCCATGTCCAAATCATATTGTGAAAAAATGGGGTCCCAGTTACTGACATTGTGTGCCAATGCAAGAATGACCTGTTTATTCTTCTCTTTCCTATCTAAAGATAATTCTTAATTCATGTGAGTACATTACCTATTGTACCATGTTCTTAAATTTTGCAAATCAACCTTCCTTGGAGCCTTTTCTAAAAAGCTTTGTTAAAATCCAAATGTAATACATTCTTCAATTCCCTTTATCAATTTCATTTGAAACAACCTCAAAAATCAACAGATTTGTCAAATACAATTTCCTATTCCCCAAGTCCATGTTTTCTATGCCCAATCAGATTATATTTAACCATGTGTCCATTTATCACATCCATTATGCGATATTGGAGCATCTTCCCCACTACCAACATAAGCCTGAGGGGTCTGTAAGTTAACTGGTTTATCCCCTTGCTTCTTTCTTAAATAATGGGGTGACATTTGAAAACTTCTAATCTGCAGGAATCATTCCAGAACCTATAGAATTTTGGATGATGATTACCAAAATATCAATATCTTTATCCCACCTCCAGAGTATCAGGTGCCACAGATTTACTCATTTTTAGCCCCATTAATTTCTCCAGTGCACCCTTCTTACTAATAACTAATTGCTTTTCTTTCGTCATTCTCTCTAGTCACTTGGATCAATAATTCTGGGTGATTTATTTCATCTTTCTCAGCGAAAATAGACACAAAGTAATCATTCAATCTGTCATTTCTCTACTATCTATTATAAATTCTCCTGAATCTGCTTTTAATTTGCTCTTGCCAAGCATTTCCTTTTTACAAACAGAAACAGAAATCATTGGATTACTTCAGCAGGTTTGACAGCATCTGTGGAGAGAAAGCTGAGCCAACATTTTAGCTCTGCTTTCTCTCCACACATGCTGCCAAACCTACGGAGTTTTTTCCAGCAATTTCTGTTTTTGTTTCTGATTTCCAAAATCCACAGTTCTCTCAGTTTTTTGTTCAGTGTTTCCTTTTTACTTCCCTTTAGCAAGTTTTTACAGTCCATTCTTATGTTATTTTCTAGATTGTATTCATATTCTATTCTTCCTTTCCTTACCAATTTCTTGTCTTCTTTTGCTGTATTCTAAAATCTTCCCAATTCACAGATTTATTACCAATTCTGGCGACTTTAAAAACCGTTTCTTTTAATCTGAGACAATCCTTAATTTCCTTTCTCAGCCACAGTTCACTGACCTCTTTTGAGTTTTTGCACCTTTAGTGAATACCTATTTGAAATTCTTAAATGACTTACTTTGATCATCTTCAAAAGAAGAAGCAAATGTGGAAGTATTAAGGCCAATGTGCCTTTTCTGCCCTGGACCGTTGAATCCACTATAATGTGGATCTTGCCCACAATGACATTTCATCATCAGAGACAAGAACTTGGAAATTACTGTTCTTCATCTCCCACAAAAAGTAACATTAGCTGAACTGTGGAGAATTTAATCCTGTGTCCTGTATTGCTCATGCCAACCACTTATCTTCCTTAACACGAGCCTCTCAAATAAATAAACCAAAACACTGCAATAACACATTTGATCATTGCTACATGTACATCCATGAGTTTTAATCCCATTGCAGATTTGTTATTCAACAAGCAATTAATTTTTTTAAATATGCCATTTAAAGCATTTTAACTGAAGATTATTCCATTTAACTGCTGCTCTTTGTATGGGGATGCACTTTCCCTTTGCATTTATAAAATATTGGATTGTGAGTTTCAAGACAGCTCAAAGGGATTCATGCACAAAATTTCTTTTAAAAGTATAATCATTGCTAAAATATAGGCAAATGCAATAGCCATTTTTGCAGGCTAAACTCCCACAAACAGCAATGTGCTCAACTGTTTTTGGTCATGCTGGTATATAAAGAAAGTCATCTTGAAGTCAGGACATCCCAAAGTGTTTTTACACAGCCAATGATCCACTTTTAAAGTGCAGTCATTTTTGTTGGAAACAGAGCAAGCTCCTATAAATAGCAATATGACAATAACCAGATAAACTGGATGTAGGTTTGCTCGCTGAGCTGGAAGGTTCATGTTCAGACATTTCATCACCATACTAGGTAACATCTTCAGTGAGCCTCTGGACGAAGCATTGCTGATGATTCCTGCTTTCTATTTATAGGTTTGGGTTTCTTCTCAAAAACTCGCTAACCAGATAAACTGTTTTAATGACATTGGTTAAGCAATAAATATCTGCCAGATCATATGAGATCACACCATCTCTTTATATTGTACCATGGGAGCTTATACAACTATTGAGTTAACAAGTTTAACATCTCTTCTGAAAGGGGGCACATGCGCTAATGCAGCAGTCTCTAAGCACTGTATGGTCATGATAGTCAGCCTAGACTTTGTACTCCAACCTGCTCAGGAGGATTGAGAAGGTACAGGGGGATGGAGGAGGAGAAATAATGAAGAAGAGCTGGAGGAGGGTACAACTAAGTATAGCTCAGTCTCAGCGATCACAAAATCATCTTCTCCCGCACTGTTCCACTTTCCCTACTTCCCTGGCTTCTGACCTGGATATAAGTGCTCCTGATGTTACTTGCCTAGCCATTCACTTATTGAATGAATTAGGAGCAGCTATCTGTATGTGGCATTGTACAAAGCAATTAATTGAATATCATAGTAATTAACTTTCTTTTCAGGGTTTATCATGGCTGCACATTGGTACAGATCAACCATTTGCATCAGTGTCTATCGGTGGCTATTACCAGGTTTGGGCCATTGCCAGGGATGGAGCAGCTTTTTACCGTGGTTCTGTCTCTCCACAAAATCCTACAGGTAAATTCATACCTCAGAGGCTGAAATCCTACAAAGTGGTCATTCTTTTTTGAGTAATTTTAGATTTATTGCATCTGGATTCCTGATACAGTCAGATTTATTTTAAAGAACTTGACAGTCTTTTTTTTAAACTTATTCATAACTAAGTTTGTGTTTGAGATAACAAAGTAATTGAAACCTACTATAATCCTGATTTTTTGGAATTCTGTTGATAAGTAGTGTAATACCCTTTTTCTTGATTTCAACAATAGTTTAGTGAGTATCACTTTGAGTCAGAACATTGTGGATTTAAGGCCCACTTTGATGACTTGAACACAGCTACCGGTGGGTGTGCTGTGTTGGCAGAGGTTCTATCTTTCAGATGAGATGCTATTCTGAAACTCCATCTGCCCTCATGATCCCACATCCACTGTTTTGAAGGAGAACAAAGGAGTTCATCATGGTGTGCAGGAGGGCCAATATTTATCTTCCAAAGACCTACCAAAAGAGATTATCTGTTCATTGTCAAATTGTGGAAGTTTGCATAAATTGATTGCCACACTTCCTGCATTGCATAGTGGCTGAACACAGAATATTTAATTGACTATACAGTGCTTTTGGAAAATCTGAGACTGTGAAAAATAATATATTAGTGCAAGTCTTTCTGTCTAGGGGATTGTTGGTACCACATTCCACCCCCTTCCAAACAGAAGCTGATACAAGTGTCTGTGGGCCAGACATCTGTTTATACAGTGGATGAAAATGGTAAGTTGCCTTGCTTTGTACGAACTTTCACTCTAATGAAAGGGCAATAGCAATAAAGCTATTATTTTGTGTTTGTTTAGTAACATGATTAGTATGTAGACATTTGGAATGTGAATCTGCTGATCTTGGATGTACAAGGCAGAGGTCAAGTTCAAATCCCATCATGTGAAATAGCAATGTTTTTCTAAACAGTCTGATATATTGCTATAAAAAAGAGAGTTCGAGAAATACTCTGCAGAGCTGCCAGTGTTAGTGGAAAGAGGAATAGGATTAATATTTTGGGTCAATTACATTATATCAGAATTGAGAAAAGTTGGAAATCAACATTATGCCAGTAGAGGAATGACCAATTGGAGATAAGGAGGCATGAGTTCTTAAATGATGAAGTGAATTAAAGATAATGTAAATCCAACGGGTGTGATACTGGCACAAGTAAAGAACAAAAAATGATTCCAGAAAAGGCATAAATGGTAATAACAGAATCATTAGCAATACCTGCTATCCAAAAAAAATGGAGCAGTGATTATGACCTTAAATTAGCAAACTCAATAATGAGTTTATAAAATACCTGATCAAAACATTAAGTGCTATCCCTCAATATTGCATTGAGCTGATACATTAATAAACTAGCATCTTTGAAAACTATTGGTAAAACCCAGTCAAATGTCCTAGTCACTTATGTCGTTCAGGAAATGAGTCTGCCATCTTGTCCCAGGTCTGACCCATAAGTGATTTCAGTCCTGTGCATTGGTTAGAGAACTTCCATTCAGCAACATCTTGCATTTATTTAGCACCTTTAACATAGTTAAATGATTCAAGGTACATCTAAGAAATAGTGTCAGACAAAGTATGAAACCATGACAGACAAGAAAATATTAGGATAGGTGACCAAGCATTTGAGAAGAAATGGGTTGTTTCATATCTTCGAGAGTGTGGTGTTGGAAAAACGCAGCCGGTCAGGCAGCATCTGAGGAGCAGGAGAATCAACGTTTCAGGCATAAGCCCCTTCATCAGGAATTATTTAAAAGCCTTATCCAATTATTTTCACTCCCCTATCTTTCTCCATGGACATGCAAATTATTCCCTTCAAATATTTATCCATTTCCCTTTTGAATGTTACTGAATCTGTTTCCACTACCTTTCTCGGCAGTAACATAAATAATTTTCTTTAAGTTAAAGAAAATTAAAAAGGGCTCAGTAGAAAATATTTTTAATTTTGGTTTATTTACAAGACGAAGATTTTACTGAACATGATTATTCTACATGATTAAGAGTTGAGTATTGCTAAATTATTGCTGCTCTTTCTTTAGGTAATTTGTGGTTTCGCCAAGGTATTTCTCCAAGTTATCCTCAAGGATCGTGCTGGCAGCATGTTTCTACTAATGTTCGCAAAGTGTCTGTAGGTCCTCTTGATCAGGTTAGTGCTTGGTTATGTGTCAACCTCAGTTGACATTGTTTATATTCCATACCAGAAGCAGAATTCATTTAACCTCCAGAAAATGCTGGAAAACATTCCATAGGTCAGACAGGAGAGAAAAACAAAGTTAACTTTTCAAGTTGATGTCCTTTCATTGGATCTGAGTGAAATGTTCTGATGAAAGATCTTGAAATTGAACTGTTTACATCGAATTATATTGTTGTTTATAGCACAGAAATTGGCCTATCATTCCAATTGGTCTATGACTGTGTTTATGGTTTACCAAAGCCTCCTGCCACCCCACTATGACTTGTCCAAGAGGCAGTCCTTGGGGCACACCATGAAGGGTTCTATCCAGCCAACCACCAGGATTCAAAATTCAGGAAACAGAGCTTAAAGATTCTCCAAGGAGATGCGCCTCCAATCAGATGCTGTTTATCGCTTGCATTTGCTGATGGTAGGTTAATTTACAAGCAGTAAATGGGGAAGACATACAACCTCTAATTGGAAGAGCGAGTGCTGTGAAGAAAGGAGTCACTAAGGTTAGGCTGAGGCCTACACAACATGAATGACATCAGCATTAGCAGAGGTCTGCTTGAGGGGGAGGACAGAGTCCAAAGGTGGGACATCTGTCAGACGAGTGTGCATAAAATGACTCTCCTAGATGTGCGCAGGAAGTGAGGTTCCGAGTCAGCAAGCGAGTCAAAGAAGAAGATGATTCAGTCCTTCCCATGCAAGTACCTGGACACCTGAAGGATCTCACTGAAGGTGTTGGAATGGGCCTGCAAACCTATGAGCTTTGCAACTGAAAAAGAGAGGGAGAGAATGAGTGAGGTGGGGAAGAATCATATGCAACTGAAGGAGGGAGAGGGAATGATTGAGAGAAGCTGAAGGAGGAACAATTGTGGGAAGCGAAGAGAGGGGGTTCAGTCAAGAGCGAGAAAGAGAGAGGTGCAGGTGAAGGCAAAAGGGAAGTGTGGAGCCAGGGAAGGAGGGAAAGTGGAACAGTGCAGGAGAAGATGATTTTGTGATCCCTGAGACTTAGCTATACTTAGTCCTACCCTCCTCCTTCATTATTTCTCCTTCTCCATCCCCCGTACCTTCTTATTCCTCCTCCTCTTCTTGCTCGTTTGTCAAAAGCACCTGCATAAAGCAGGCTGGAGGGTTGCTTCCCACACCCATATTTGCATGAATTCTGAGGCCAATTCAAAGTATGCACCATAAGGCATGAGAGCAAGATCAGTATTCATTAAGCTTTAGCTAGTCACCTATTCTTTCCTCTTCTCCTTCCCTGGTGAATAAGACTTTGGACATAATCTGCCTCTCATTTAGCTCTGCTTCTTAAACATGAAGGCAAAACAATTAGTTGGCTCTGCATAATAGCACGTTTTAAAGGCCAATTTAACTAATTACTCATTTTAAATTGTCAAATTATTGATTGGAATTTTATTCTGAAATTCGTATTTACTTTTGTACCTTTAGTCACTGGCCCCCAGAGTGAGAGAAAAATTAAAATATGTCTACCCTCACCATGCAAAAAAGGTTTGACAAGCCTGATCTAACCTCCTCAGCATACCTTTCTCCGTTGTTTTCATTTAGCTTCTCCTCAAATTCACTTTTGCTATTCACTTCCCCCACTCCATGTTTGTAGTAAGTTCCACATTCACACCATTCTGTGGCTATAAAGGTGTCTCCTAAATTGTGTGCAGTTTTGGTCGCCATACTATAGGAAGGACGTGGAGGCACTGGAACGGGTGCAGAGGAGGTTTACCAGGATGTTGCCTGGTATGGAAGGAAGATCGTATGAGGAAAGACTGAGACACTTGGGGCTGTTTTCATTAGAGAAAAGACGGTTTAGGGGTGACTTGATTGAGGTGTACAAGATGATTAGGGGGTTAGATAGGGTTGACAGTGTGAACCTTTTCCCGCGTATGGAGTCGGGTATTACAAGGGGGCATAGCTTTAAATTAAGGGGGGGTAGATATAGGACTGAAGTTAGGGGTAGGTTCTTCACTCAGCGAGTCGTAAGTTCATGGAATGCCCTGCCAGTAGCAGTGGTGGACTCTCCCTCTTTATGGGCATTTAAGCGGGCATTGGATAGGTATATGGAGGATAGTGGGTTAGTATAGGTTAGGTGGGCTTGGATCGGTGCAACATCGAGGGCCAAAGGGCCTGTACTGCGCTGTATTCTTCTATGTTCTATGTTCTAAATTCCCTGTTGGATTATCAGTTTTCTGTTTATAGCCTCAAATTTTGATCTCCTCCATAGGTGAAAATAATTTATCTATATTTCTTCTAGCAAAATGATAAAACTTCAAATAGGTCACCCCTCAGTCATTTCTTTCTGGTGAAAAGAGCTATAAAATGTTCAGTCATTCCTGGTTGTTGTAAGCTCACCACTCTGGCATCGGACTTCAACAGTTTTTTTGTACTTTCTCCAGTGCTTCTTTCTTCTTTTTGTAATGTGGAGACCACATTGAAGTTAGCTGTGTTTCTTTGTACACAGTTGCTGTTGACGTGTTGTGTTTTTCCAGTATTTTCTGTTTAAATCAGATTTGGTATCTAGCATATTTTACTTCTTTCTTTGCTTCCCATTGTTGCAAACATTTTGACTGCAAGGTGGAGAATTTCAGTCACATTTTTGACAATGTTCCAAAGTTCCTGACACTGCTATGATTGTTTCTAACAACTCTAAATTGTTAGCTTTACATCAGCCAGAATATAAACCGTTTTTCACCTCCAGTGCAACAATGCTAAAGTATGTTCAGAGGCATGCAACTCTTTTTGTGCTTTCAGAGGATAATGAGTAAGGTCCTTTTGCTGACAGCTCTGAACCTCTGCATCAGTAGACATAAATAGAATTGTGAAGAAAAAAAATCTCTAAGACTTTTCTGTGTCACAATTATCTGTTTTCTAGGGATACTGAGTTTAGCCCAGGTGTACAAGATGGATAAGGCATTATATTTTGACTTCTATACCTTGCTAAAACCACTTTCTCAGCACGACAGAACTCATTGCTAACCAGGGGATCTTATGAGTAAACATTCTACAAGTTCAGTTCTCTCTGCATTGTTTCTGTGATCTCCTCCTGCTATGCACCTCTCCAACATATCTCAGAACCTTCAATTCTGATCTGTTGCACATTGGGTTTCTTTCCTATTAATAATTGGACATCAGTTATCTCACTTGACTGGAATCATGGTTTCTGATACAGAGTGATGCCAACAGCCCAGGTTCAGTTGCCATACCAGCTGAGGTCGCTATGAAGGTCTCACCTTGGTTGAGGTGTGGTTGACCCTCAGATTAAAGCACCAGCAGTCATCTCTGTAATGAGAATTAACCCCTATGGTCAACTGGGACAATGGTGACCTTACCTGTCTTAATATATCTCTGTGATTTTCTGACAAACTTTGTTTGATGTGCCAGGGATATTTTGCTGCATTAAAGATGCTATATAAATACAAGTTGTTGTTGCCTGGATTTTAACATGGACTGCAGAATGGATAAACCTGATCCACTGTTTGATTAAGTAATTCCAGTGCCATATTTTCAAGGTCATCATACCCTCTCTCCAGCATTGCTGTCCTGAAATGTTGAATGAATGATTAATCTATTCAATATTTTAAATTTGGACTTTCAAACATTTCCCAAGTTGCTCAGTATACTGTATGATCTTTAAATTATGTCAAATTAAACAGATCCTATTTCTCCAGATATTTAGCACTCCCGAAACAATTTTTAGCAGTAATTCTTGAGAATGTAGGCCTTCTTGGTATTTCTATTTACTCTCAAAAAGGATGGTAAGATGCCTTCTTGAACCAAACAACTTAATGGCAATTGTAGATTATAGACCAGTGTAAATGATAGATGAGAATCAAGCACACTGAGGACCAGAGTCCGATATAGGTCCAGACCTGGGTAAAGACAGCAAGTTTCCTTAAGGACTTAAGGAATTCTTATAACTTATGCAGGTCTATTTTTATACATCTGATTTTCATTTCCTATACTTTAAGGAATGTTCTGGTCATCGGGATCAGTATATGGAGTATTATCACCGGTTACTAAGAATAGATTCTCATAGTAAAACTCCTTGTGTCCAGATCACCAGGTCACCACTTGACCTTTTGAATCTTCTATCAGTTGCCTTATAATGACTCAAGAACTAATCAGAAGAACGTTTCTCAGACATAATCTCCTCATATCCCTGAGAATCTTAAAGAATGGCCACCTGAATTCCCTTCACCACCTGAATTCCTAAGATAGCAAAAGCACAGAAACCTTTTTCTGTGAGTATCATCTGGATTCTTAGGAAGCTGTTGATTGGAAAAGATGTAAAATCAAAGATCATCTTAACCTGCACCAAGTCTCAAAAACACAGTGACTTCACAAGATTAATGTCATCCTCAGGAGAAAACTAAATAGGGATTTTAATTGATGAATTAAAAGTTATATGGAACCTATTTTAATTCATTCAAAACCAATTCATTTAGGCAGAGTTAAAATTGGTTCATATGCTTATGAAACAAATAATACTTCAATTGCAGGTATACAGCATGCACTGATACTGAGTAATGAGAATGATGATGTCACTGTGTGGTTTGTTATTATTCTGTTCCATCAGGTCTTTTTAAATCTGCTAGCGATGTATAGAATAAATATCCAATATTATTTAATATTCATATTCTGCATTTAAAACTTCAATGAATAGAATCTTATTTAACACTTTCTGCCAGAAAGACATGAGCATAAGTATATCGAATTTACTTAACTTTTCCATTAACAGAATATACATTTGACCCCAATTCAGTATCATCTCAATTTTAAAATTCTCTTTCTTGCTCTTTTCAAATCCTTCTATCGTCTCACTCCTGCCATTGTCTCACCTTCCTCCATATTTTTGCAACTGCCTAAAGTATCTCTACACTCTTCCAATTCTGACCTCTTGAACATACTTGATTTTAATTCATCTGTCTAGTTCTCAGCTCTTAAATACCATCCTCAAATTCCTTTTTCTTCTATTAAGATAACTCTTTAACCTGTATCTTTCAACCAAACATTTGATCACTTAGCCTAATATCTTTGTAGTTTGCAACAGATTTTCTTTGTTGATCATTCCTGTGTAACCATGGGATAGATTCCCATCAAGGTGCTGTTTAACTGCAAATTGTTATTGATGTGCTACTGAAGAGTGTTACAACACAACGGTGAACCCCTCTGCTAATTAAACCAACTACCCAGAAAAGCTCACCTCTCCTCGTAATCTGTTAAAATATGAGTGACAGAAACACCCAAATTCCACTATTTAAAGAAAAAATATCAATTTATTGTTTAAATCTAAAAGTAAACATTAAACAACAACTATTTACAACTCTAAGCCTCCTTTCTCCTAACTGCTTGTTATCTGCCTCCAACTCTATAACAATATACTGTTCCAATAATCACCCGTATTAAAATTACATCAACTTAATTTAAAAACCAGACAGCATCTATCTTCTCCAGTGTCGTCCTTCCTCTGGCTGTAGATCTCCCTGGGTCATCTTCAGTCTTCTGCTGCAAAAATATTTCATATGAAAAAAGGTACTTTTAATAAAGAGTGTTTTCCTGGCTGGTATTCTAGCAATGGCAGTTGGTCGCTGTTTCTCTCTGGCTAACTCTCAAAATGTCTGCTTATTTATACCCCAAACATCAGACTGTCTCATTGGTTTGATGTGGCAAAACATAAAATTCAAATTTGATTGAGTTTTAGTATCTTGGGGCATAATGTAAACTGATTAGTTCAATTCAAACTGTTGTGAAAACATAGTAACCAAAACTCAGGTATTTGTTTCACAGCCACATGTTACATATTTTCAATTTTCTTGTATACTCTGAGCCTGCTAGGCAGTCACATGACAGATGCTTGTAAGTTCTCAGTGCAAAATAGCTTCCACTCTCTCTTAAAGGTACAGTACATGCCTTCAACTTCATAACAATGCTGCTGACCGTTAATTCAGATTAATGTAACCAACAGTACATATACTATTGTGTCTGATACAGGTTTGGATAGTTGCTGATAAAGTTCAGGGCAGCCAGAGCTTGAGTTGTGGCACGGTGTGTCATCGAATGGGTGTCCAGCCACGAGAGCCCATCGGTAGCGGTTGGGACTATGGTATTGGAGTAAGTGAACAAGTTGTAAATGTCATAGGAGTAATTTACATATAATCATCATAAATATGATATATATCTGGAACATTTCCTTTTAACATGATGTTTAATTAAATGTACAAGTTTCTAATATTCAGTTCAGAAATACACGAGAAGCTTTGAGGTCCATGATATAATTTCTATTAGTTTTTCAGTGGTTTAAGCAGTTGAGATCTATTATTAAAGTCACTTCCACAAATCTCGTATGAAAATTGTTAAAGCATCTCTTTACCCATTTATCATAATTTTCTAAATTCTTTTTAAATGTTAGATTACTTCTTTTCTAAAATCTCCTCTAGAATTTATCTACCTATCAGCAATCACTTTACTGTAAACCATGCACCTCATTTCTTCATAGTTGCCTCATGCTATTGTTCAAAAAGAGCTTGGCAGAACTTTGAGAACTGAAATTGAGCTCATTAACATTCTGCCTTTCCCTACTCCGATTATTTGAATTGTTGAATTTTAGTATTGTTAACAATTTTTTTAAAATTGGTCCCCTTGGATTACAAGAATTTATTTGGAAAGATGTGGGCCTCTTTCTGATTTCCCCTTTCACTTTTTGACAACAAAGCTCTTACTTTAAAAGTAAAACATTTACAAAGAAGCAAAAAGGAGATTGATAAATACTTGAAAAGGTTTTGCGGACATCTGGGGAAGAGGTAGAGGTTGGAGACTGGAAGTATTGAAATAGCTCTTTCAACAAAGAACCAGCAAAGGCATGATGACCCAAATGGCCTGTTTCTCTAAGGGTCTGTTTAAAATGTTTGAAAACACCACAATTTTAATTCATCAACAGAATAAAACAACTTTAATTATCCTTAACTACATGCGATTTAAGTTTGAATGTCATACTGTAAGGTATGTTCCACTAAGTTAACATGAAATTCTCTTTTTAAAGGGTGGCTGGGACCATATTACAATCAGAGCAAACTCCATGGAAACTTCTCATAATCCTGTTTCTATGGCATCTGATAATGCACCAATGAATTTGCCTAACCAAGATGGAACTGTTGGTGATAATTCCAGAGGCAATTTAATAGTCAGTGAACAATAGGAACTTAATGGACATGCTGTTAACTGCTGACAATTTGTACTTTAATTGTTGTGTATTCTATTTGGCGGTGTTATCAGTTTGGTACTGATCTTCTGTAAATCATCTGAGACTGTTTCCTATCGTAAATAAGTAGAATATTCTTGTAATGTTTCTCCATTAGTAGTGCTTCGCTGTCACTCCAGTTGTACTGCACTTTTCACAGAGAAAAGGTTCTCACTTTGTGGGAAATTGAGCACCTGTGCAGTTACTTCAAACTGTGCAATGCTTAAATGTTCGCAATCCAACTCAATATGTTGCATTCCATACCAATTTCATGTTAATCAGACTGTGTTACATGTGTAATTCAGTCTTTTTCCAGGACTGAAAGCCCAACAATGCATTAATCTAAATAATTTAAGGACAGTGTCTCCTACTGGATCAGACAGTGGTTCTGTTAACATCATCACACTGACATGTATGGGACAACTGGCATACCGCCTGTAAATCTGTAAAAATTAATTGCCATGCATTGTCTTGATCCCTGATTAGCAATTTTTTTTCTGATCCAGTAGATTCTTACATTGTTCCTGAACTAACTGAGAACCAGTGCCACCTTTAAATATTTGATTGAACCCAAAACCATTAGTTGTAAAATCCAGTTGTCTTGATACTAACTAGCAGGGAGATGATGGGGTGATGATTGGATTATGATAGAAAGTTTCACAGAAAAATCACTGTTGTTACAATGAGAGATTGGTAGATTTATACTCAAATATTATCTTCATCTTTACATGGAATGAATAGCACAGAATGAGCCATTCAGAATTACTGGTCTATGCACTACCCAAGAACCACCTCCTGTCCCACTTCATCTCAACCTCTATTCCTTTATTTACTCTAAATGCATCTGTTATCTGGCTCCATGTTGCAGGTTCCACATTCTCAGCATTCTCTGGGGAAAGAAATTTATTTGAAATTCCCTATTAGATTTATGGGTGACTTTTTTCTGCATTTTCTCTTCCAATAACGGACTCCCCTGAAGGTTATTAAAACTTGTTGACTTATAGTTTCATATTTATATTTGTATTTTATTTATATAAATTTGCCTGAATTACTCTGTGCCCAATTTTTACACCCTGCTTCATTTACAACAGCCACTAATTCTCCCCTCCCCATTAAACGCCCCTATATTTAACAACCACAACCATTAACACCCTACTCTAATTTACACCACCATCCACTTCTAGATACCTACTATAATATCCCAAATTTATATCCTCCACCAACTTTTGCCCCCATTTGCCTCCTATTTTAAAGCTCTCTATTTACAACTTCATTATCCATTTATATCTGCTTCTCTAATTACAACTGGCCCAATTTTGCTTTCCAGTGACTTCAGTTCAATGCAACCAGCTGCCACATATTAAAATCACACCTTTACTCTTTGAGCTTACATGTAAAATTTTTCTAGAGTCAGGATTGGAGACTTGCTGCAGGAAAGTGTGCTCCAGGAGTAGATGGCAAAGCAACAGCAACTGGGAATGGTAGATGTGATATTGCTGCTAAATCACAAGTTTGTTCACACAGGATGTTTTATTAATAGTTGGAGGATATTTTACAATGGTTCATCTTGTGGCATTGAAATGCCTAAGCACTGTATGTTAAAAAGGATGAGATCAGTGCGGTAGGAACAACCTGTCCTTTTGAACTACTGACCCATAAACTCTACATTACAAACCCAGTTTGGAAAATAACATGCAACACACATTGGAAACCTTGAACATTTCAGCTCACAAAGAAATTAAACCTTGTTAAAACATACTGAAAACAGGACAGATAAAAGGAACAGTTGCATAGTTACAGGGAACTATGCAAATGATACAAAGATAGGTAGAGGGACAGGTAGCATTGAGGAAGTGGGGAGGCTGCAGAAGGATGTGGACAGGTTAGGAGACTGGGCAAAGAATTGGCACATGGAGTACAATGTGGACAAGTGAGATCGTGCACTTTGGTGGGGCAAATAGAGGCATGGACTATTTTCTAAATGGGGTGAAAATTCGGAAGTCTGAAGTCCAAAGAGACTTAGGGGTTTTAGTCTAGAATTCTCTCAAAGTAAACTTGCAGATTGAGTCAGTAGTTAGGAAGGGAAATGCAATGATGGCAATTATTTTAAGAGGACTTGAATGTAAAAGCAGGGATGTACTTCTGAGGCTCTAATGGTCAGACTACATTTGGAGTATGTGCACAGTTTTGGGCCCCATATCTCAGGAAGGAGGTACTGGCCCTCTGAGAGACTAGGACCCAAGGGCACAGCTTTAGAGTAAAGGGAAGACTTTTTAGAACAGAGATAAGGAGAAAATCTTTTCAGCCAGAGAGTGGTGGATCTATTGAATTCATTACCAAAGAAGGCTGTGGAAGCCAGGTCACTGAGTATATTTAAGATTGCAATAGATAGGGTTACTGGGAGAAAGCGGGAGAATTGGGTTGAGAAACTTATCAGCCATGATTGAATGGCGGAGCAGACTCTGGCTGAATGGCCTAATTTCTGCTCCAATGTCATATGGTCTTATAGAATGTCTGCTATGGTACATACCACCTGTGTTTGGGAATGTATTAGTGGAAAAGCCACATTCCATTCAGTACTGCAGTATGGCATGTGTCACAATTTGAATCTTTAATGAATAATCTACATTAACTTCTGCTGTACTGAATGTCTTTGCCACGTTAACTCAGGAGCAATGCACTGCTTTGCTAATATACTTCAACTCCAATCAGATGTTATTTTAATTTAGTTTCTCAGTGTAACTATTCTCTATCTCGTTCGTGACAAGGCTTTTTTTATTGTTTTTATGGATTTTCACATGTAAAGCTGCAGGTTAGGCTGCTGTCACACCTTCAATAATAATTCTGGTTCTACCAAAACCCTAATGCTTTTCTTTAAAATGTATGAGTTCCTTTGAAAAGAAAATAGATTACAATTCTTAATCGGCAACCTCTGCACATCACTTAGACAATTTCACAGTGCCAAGGAGAGACATGAATTCTTCAAATCAGAGATCAAATTAAGGCCTTGTCTGTCCTCTACCAATATTAAAGGCTCCAAATCCACTAACTCAAAACAAAGTAGGGGTGTTTTTGTACTATTCTGGCTAATATTTATGCTTCATTGGTAGATGTACAAATGATAAGGAGGAAACTCCTCAATTCTTACATTGAAGAAAATAAACTGTATAATATTAGCTTCTAATGCATGAATCCAGAATTTTCACCAAGTAATTGATACTTGCGATGACAGCACTGACATCTGAGGAGAGATTGAGTCGGTTAGGATTGGATTCACTGGAGTTTAGAAGAATGAGGGAGGATCTCATCGAGACCTATAAAATTCTAACAGGACTAGACAGGTTAGATGCAGGAAGGATGCTCCCAATGGTGGGGGAATTCAGAACCAGGGGTAGTAGTTTAAGAATGAGAGGTAAACCTTTTAGGACGGAGATGAGACATTTCTTCATGCAGAGTGTGGGTGAGCCAGTGGAAGGCACTACCACATGAAGTAGTTGAGGCCAAAACATTTTGTTTTCAAGGAGGAGGTAAACATAGCTCTTGTGGCTAAAGGGATCAAAGGGTATGGGAGGAGGATGGGATTAGGGTTTTGAGCTCACCAGTCAGCTGTGATCATAATGAATGGCAGAGCAGGCTCGAGGGATCAAATGGCCTACTCCTGCTCATATCCTCCCTTTCTCAGAGTATCTCCATCCACTTGGAAATAGTGAGAACTGCAGGTGCTGGAAAGTCAGAGTTGATAACATGTAGAGGTGGAAAAAGCACAGCAGATCAAACAGCTTCAGAGGATCAGGGAAGTCCTCAGATTGGAACCTTTCATCCTGATTAGCAACCCTATCCAACATTTGATGATGTAGGATAACGTGCTTTGTCAGAGGCTATTCTTGTGAACAAGTATTGTTACTTTTCATTCATTAGGTGGGACAGTGTTCTTTACCCATAATTGGCTGTGAAAGGACCGTCTCTGAAATTCAGTCAGTAAGATCACACACTGGAGAGATGTATTAGATCAGTTGGACAAATATAGTATCTAACACCTGCTCGTTCATCCAGCAAGTCTGTTTGTTGGATGAATGTGAGCTGACAGATTTTATTCTCTGCTGTTGTGGTACCAGGGTTCAGAGTCGGTAGTAGTGAATTTAATGGTTAAACATTGTTTCTATCTGTTCTTTTTAGTGAAAGATGGCTACATAGAGCCAACTATAGAAAATATAATAGTACACTTCTTGGTTAGACGTCTCTTTGACAGAATGCTGTTTAACTGATTCCAATAATATATGGAACATGTTAACGAAGAACATGGTTATTACTTACAAAGTCACTTGCATGATTACTTAAAGTTGCATTCCTTGGAAGCTAGAAGCTTGAGGGAAGATTTGATAGAGGTTTTCAAGATATTAAAAGGGCTACACACAAACTATTTTCATTGTTTGGGGAAGTCTCACACTGGAAGATGTAGCCTTAAAAGTTAAAGCCAAACACTTAGAAGTAAAAATCTGCTTTTTGCACAAGTTGGGGTAAAAGTTTGGAACTGACGTTTTCAAATATCACTTGTTTTGGTGTAATTACAAATTTTAACTGAGATTGATAGATTTTTTTCCAACCAAAAGTATTAAGACATTCGGGGCTAAGTCATAGAACAGCTATGATCTAATTGTATAACAGAATAGATTCAAGGAGCTGAGTGTCTTCTTCTGTTCTCATGTTCATTTCAAAGAGCAGGTGTTCTCTGCAGGTGTTGTATACAGTTAAGTGCTGATTATTGCTCAGAATATATTTGCCACTGTGTTAGTTGTTGTTCTCTGCGTGTCCAGAAGAAAGGTATAATGTCCAGATAGAACACTTATTTTACACTATTAAAGGAAAGGTCACAGGACCCAACCTTTAACGAGTTTTTAGGAGCTGTTGCCTTTGACATTCTTCTTGTTGGCATCTCTAGTTTATCCAAGTTTTCCGTGCAGGATATACTTGATGATTGAAAGCATAAGTGTATTTAAAGGAAAACTAGATAAGAATAGGAACTGAATAATCTTGATAAACTGGTCTAATAGCTGGTTTCTTTACTATAACTTCTACAGTAAGGCAAACCATTGGGAAGTTAGTGATCTTTAAATATCTGAGAGCTAGAAGAATTAACCAGTATTAGGATCTATTACCATTCATACAGGATGTTTGAAGATCATGTTATTAGGTTTTGATAACTGTGATGTTTGATTAATGTTCTAGATTAAGACTTGACTTTACACAGGTTCTCTGACCTTCACTAACAAAGGTATCTTTTATGTTATGTCTTATTTTATGATGTACAGCTGCATTATCTTTACCACATGTTGTAAAAGATGTGTCTTAAGAATAATGTGAAATAGCAGGACCAATTCATTTTCTGAACATGAATTAATTGCATGCATTTTCTCTAATCAGCATCATAATTGTTTAATATTGTATCTCTACATGCTTTTGGTGATTTGTTTGTGTTTGAAAACATTTGATTGGCCTACGGTCATTTTGTGAAAAAAATGCATTCATAACCCAAAAGCAGAATGTCAGCTGGACAGTTTTGTCCATTGGGTGTATTTCAGTGGATATAATCAGCCATAACACAAACCCTATTTGATTTTCAATCTTGAGAACACCATTTTAATGGCAAATTCATTCTCTTTCCTGAGCCATGTAAATAAATCAAATGCAAGAGAAAGTTTGAAAAAAATCAGTTGTTACCGAGGTTATACGGGTCTTGATGGTTTTAAATATTTGTATTAAATTATGTGAAACAATTTAAATTTGCTACAAAGTTCAGTTTTGTGTTGTCTATATTTTGAAGTGATTCTAAGTTCCTTGTGATGTAAGTGGATACTTTTTCTGTCAAAGACATGGTGTAAATGTGTTACTCAACATATTGAATGTAATGCAGTGTTACAGAGCTTTACCAAAACATAATATAATGTACCAATTTCCTGCTGTGTGTACTAATACGGTGTCATTTGTTTAACCATTGTTCACAGAAAAAATCTGACACATCCAATCACAGGAAGTGTTCATGCAAATTCATTCCATTCCTAAATGCTTTATGGAATTTCATGCATTCAGCAAAATAACTGTGAAGGTGCTCATTAACCATGCAATGTAGCCCTAAATTTGAATTCAAACAAAAAGCAATAATCCTGTGCTTTTCTTTTCCCCTAAGTATCTAATGGAAATGTGCTTCAGCAAGAAACCTGACTTGAAGAGCTATTGTGACAGGACGTTTATACATCTTGATTATTTGCTTAGATGAGTGCATTGTGACTGAAAGGTCAGAATAGGAAAACATTGGCTATTAAAATTCATTCATGTGAATGTCATTGGCAAGTCTAGAATTTATTGGCCATCCCAATTGCCCAAGAAAGTCATGGTTAGCCGATTTCTTGATTTGCTGTCGTCAGTGTAGTATACGTACACTCAGTACTTACCTCAGTCTTTTTTGGCACAACTGTGGGGCTTGCTGGACCATTTCAGGATATAGTTAAGAATCAACCCCATTGCTTTTAGTTTAGAGTCACAAATTGTCCAGATTTTCTCCCTGG
This sequence comes from Chiloscyllium plagiosum, assembly GCF_037043375.1. Taxonomy (NCBI): domain Eukaryota; kingdom Metazoa; phylum Chordata; class Chondrichthyes; order Orectolobiformes; family Hemiscylliidae; genus Chiloscyllium; species Chiloscyllium plagiosum. The sequence continues at coordinate 45,310,977 of NW_028270158.1, read as the reverse complement.
CGGACTTCAGGTAATATCATGATCATACTGACAATTAATCAATTTGGAATAAAATGTTAAACTTTATTAAATTGAAATTCTCTCAGCTATGATGGTGGAATTTGAACTCCTGTCTCTAGGTTATTAGTTCAATACTATTGCCATTGTGCAACTGCTGTCCCAATAAAATCAGAATGATGACAAATTTATTGATAATTTCATTCTTATAATGGCAATGAGTTTGCAAGAGGTCTTGTACATACTCATGTATGTTCAGTTCATTTGTGTGCAACTTATAATATAGTGCCATTGAAATAAGACTTTGGAATAAGGGGAAAGTGTATTTCTGCCAGACACAAATGAAGCATCACTAATGGAAAACATTCCAATCCAGACTTTGCAGACAGTTTAGCTTGCCCCTACCCCCCACCATACATATCACCTCTGGGGAGATAATAGGCTAATGGTATTACCTGGGTCTCTGGATTAGCAGTCCAGCAAGTAATGTTCTGAGGACCCAAGTTTGAATCCTGCCAAGGCAGACGTTGGAATTTAAATTCAATAAAAATCTAGAATTAAAGAGTTTGATCACTATAAAACCATTGGCAATTGTTAGGAAAAACGCATCTGGTTCATATCCTTTAGGGAAGGAAACTGCAATCCTTACATGATCTTTATTACATGTGACTCCAGACCCAAAGCAATATGGTTGACTCCTAAGTGCCATCTGGGCAATTAGGGATGGCAATAAATGCTGGCCTAGACAATGACACCCTCATTCTGTGAATTAATTTAGAAAAGAGAGCAGGAATATGTTAAATCAGGTAGTGTACAAAGCATGTACACTAGAGAACTGCTGCAAGTCCTGTGGCACAATCCATACATTCTTGCAACTATCTTCCCTTTAACACAATAGGCTAGTTAGACAAAAATAAAATACTGCAGATACAGAAAATTTGAAAACACAATGCTGGAAATACTCAGCAGGTCAGGAGGCAGCTTCTGTGCCGAAAGAAATGGAGCTAATGTTTGGATTAATTTTTCATTAGAACAAGGAAGAATTAGATACTGTATATAGCAGGATTTAAAGCAAGTCAGTGAAGTTTGGTGGAGGTTGCAAAAAAAAACAAATGTAGGATCTGTAATAGGAGAGCAGAAGCGATCAAATGACAAGTGTTGATTTTACAAACCAAAAGAAAAGAGCAATGAGACAAGCAAAGAAACAAAGATTGTGTGTGTTGAGGTGTCACTGGCAAAGAGATGAACAGCTGTCAGTCAGAAGGTGAAAAGTTGAAAAATGTGGCACTCCACAACTTATGTATTTCAACATTGAGTTCAATAATTTGAGATCATAAACTCTACCTCTATTTCCTTTCACTTTGCCAGGCTTTGGTTTTATTGTTGTATTTCACTTTCTTGCTTTGATTTTTAAGCGACAATTATTCATCCTTATAGCATTCATACTACCCCTTAGTTTAGCCCTGCAAAAACAACACATTTGTCACTTAATCACTTGTCTTCCACTCTGTCACTCCATCCTTTGTTCTATTTCTGAATTTTCCCCATCTCCCACTCTACAGCCTTTTACTTTTTTAAAGCCTTGGAATAACTTAAATGTTCATTCCTTTTCTCTAGTTCTACATATGTTGTCTGATCTGCTGAGTATTTCCAACATTGATTGGAATCTGTTTCTCAGGATCTTGAAAGCTAAGACAATGCAGCTAAAATGCAAATCAAGATCAATACCAGTAAGTATGTTGTTTATGTGTTTGTGGGTTTCTTCTAATCTGTTGCGTTTCACGATGACAAAGGTGTCATCCACATTGCAGACCCAAAACTTGGGCTGGATTGTGGGGAAGGCTGTTTGTTCTACCCTCTGTGTAACTGCTTCTGTTAAGAGTCCTGATATTGGTGAACCCTTAGGCGATTTGTTTGTCTCACACCCTACAAGCTAGAAGAACAGCCGCAGGATTCTACAAGAAATAATAAATGATGCCCACAACCAACTCCACACATACAAACAAGAAATTTCGCGCCAATAAACTCTGTACACTAATGCAACTGACCATGAATGGACAAGTATGCTAGAACGAGCCATCAACGCTAAACAACAGTGGGCCAAGACAAAGAAAAGACAAGCCTTACAAGAAAAACTGGCCAAGCAAATGCACAGCAATAACAGTGGCAGTTCAGACACTTGGATAAAGAACCTGTTGGACCGATCATTTTTAGATATGGAAAATGCCATCCTTGTACGAGGGATGAACTTCAACCACAGGGACGCAAACAAAAGGACTTCCCAACAGCACTGGAATACACCCTGAAAGACAGCTGACTTACATAAGAAATCCAGCAGGTCATCAGACAGACAGTAGCACCAACACTAAGCAGAAAGAAAGAAGGGAAACACCCTCAACACACTGGAAAGGAAAGTTCTAGAAAGACTCAGAAAAGACAGAAATATCGTCATCCTACCGGCAGACAAAGGGTGCATGATTGTCATCCTGAACAGAACACAATATGTCGAAAAAGCAAACACACTATTTGCAGATACTGACACCTACCAACAGGTGACGATAGAACCAATTCCACAGTGAGAAAACTGTATTACAGCATCCCTGAGGAAACTTAACAAGTCAGGTGAAATTAACAAGACAGACATACAAAGAACGAAACCTGAAGGATCCAACACACCAAGTTTCCATGGATTATCAAAATTACATTAAAAAGGGGACCCCCTCAGATCCATAGTCTCACTTCCAGATACCGTCATACAAGCTAGCAAAGGAACTGCAACACAAACTGAAACACCTAGAAGGAGACTCAAGCCACTCCATCCACTCCACCCACGAATTCTTTGACATCATCAAAGATACCAAGGTAGAGGATGTTAGGTTATGGTTTCCTTCGATGTGACAGCCCTACTCACATCAATAAATATCACCCTAGCCAAAGGAATACTGGCCTCACTGCTAGATGAACCAAGGACACAAACACCTGACAGCACCAAACCCATCAGCAAAGACAGCATTCTCAAACTAGTAGAGCTGTGCCTTATAACCCACTTCACCGTCAACAACAAGACCTACAAACAAATCAATGGGACGCCTAAGGAATCACCAATATCAGGACTCTTAACAGAAGCAGTTACACAGAGGTTAGAACGAACAGCCTGCCCCACAATCCAGCTCAAGTTTTGGATCTGCTATATGGATGACACCTTTGTCATCACGAAAAGCAACAGATTAGAAGAAACCCACAAACACACAAACAATATCCTTACAACATATTCCTGCTCTCTTTTCTAAATTAATTCACAGAATGAGGGTGTCACTGTCTAGGCCAGCATTTATTGCCATCCCTAATTGCCCAGATGGCACTTAGGAGTCAACCATATTGCTTTGGGTCTGGAGTCACATGTAATAAAGATCATGTAAGGATTGCAGTTTCCTTCCCTAAAGGATATGAACCAGATGCGTTTTTCCTAACAATTGCCAATGGTTTTATAGTGATCAAACTCTTTAATAAGGTTTGCCAAAGAGGAAGAGAACAACAACAAGACTCCATTCCTGGACATCACGGTAGAATGCAAAGCCAATGGAGAGCTACAGACCAGCGTTTACAAGAAAGCCACATACACTGACCAGATATTCAACTAAAGGAGTAATCATCCCAACACCCACAAATGGAACTGCATCAGGACATTATTTAAATGAGCCACAACACACTGCAGCACCCAGGAACTAAGAGAAGCCAAGGAAAACACCTGTGCAACATATTCAGGAACAATGGGTACCCGATAAGCACAGTCTGCCAATTCCTATACAACAGACCTAAACAAGAAGATACGACATGCCCAGAAACTCTAGCCATCCTGCCATACATTAAGGACATCTCAGAGATGATGACCACATTACTCTGTTCTCTAGACATCATGGTAGCCCACAATCCTACCACCACACTGAACGAACTCCTGATGAATTTAAAGGACCCCGTACCAACAACCAGTGGAATGAACGTCAAATACAAAATACCCTGCAAGCACTGCAATAAACATTACATTGGCCAGACAGGCAGGAAACTAGCCACCCGGATACATGAGCACCAACAAGCCACTAAAAGACATGACCAGCTATCACTAGTATCCATACACAGACGAAAAGGGACACCAGTTCAACTGGAACAATATACAGTTTAAACAAAGACAAGCTTCTGGAATTCCCAGAGGCCTGGCACTCAAACTGGAACTCCATTAACAAACATATTGATTTGGAACCCATTTACCAACCTCTCAGAAAAAGAACCAGAAATGATATCACCCACCTCAACAGATCAAGACAGATAACTAGCAAGCAGGACAGAATACCAGCACTTCATTGGAGGCTAACTGATGATGTTACCTAGCATGGTGATGAAATGTCTAAGAACAAATCTACCAGCTCAACAAGCAAACTTATAACCTGATCCACAACAAATCTTCTCCAAAATCTTATGTTACAATATTGAAAAATCAATCTGGGACTGCCAATTTTGCAATATTTCTATGCCACATTTTAAACAAACAATCTTGTTCAGATGTTCTTGTCAGCAGACATTGGTAAAAGTTGCTCCATGAGCTGAAGGAAAGGCCTTTCCATATACACATTGCTTGTTCCAGCTATCCTGGAGGTTTAAGTTGCATCAATACTATGATCATACTATTATTATTCAACCTTAATATCCCAGTGACACTAAATACAACAGTTTTAGGAACATGTTCAGTTATGACAGAGGCATCCAAGGATAGTTGCAGGAACTGCTACCAGACATTTGGGTGGCAAAAGGGCAAAGATCCACACACATTTGGTAAAACACAGACATGGATCCCAATTTTATTCGCTTTTGTTCATAGGTGAAACCAGTGTCAGTACCTCAATAGTGAATTGGAAACAAAATCTAGCCTCACACTCTGATGCAATATTGAGTGAGTGCTGCACTGCCAGAGGAGCTGTATGGAGGGAACACTGCATCGCCAGACAGTCATTACTGAGGCAGTGCTGAAGCAACAGGAGGTGCTACCTTTCACTTAAGTTGAACTAAAGTTTTGCAGGAGTCATTATATTGTAGTTAAGACTACCTATACACAAGTATTTTTACAATGATCTTTTTTCTATAATATACAGTATATGTATCAAGATGTAGAGTGCAATTCTCCCTCCCTGGAGGTGGTGAGAAGGGCAAATAATTGGGCAGGTTAGACCAGGAGAGAAGGGGTAATGATTGGGGGAGTTGGACAGAGATCTATGCTTGCCCCCTTCTTGTCACTTCTGCAATTAAGTGCTAGTTGAGAAGATCTTTGGGTTCCTTGATGCCACCAATTAAGAACCTTCAATGGTCAAATAACAGCTTCAATTTGCCACTGGTCTGAAGCACAAAAACTGACCTGCCTGTCAAGCTGCTGGGACTTCTACCATTTGTTGGGGCAGGCATTAGGTGACTACTAAAAGCTAACCTATCTTTGCCTCTGAACCCTTTTGTCCCAAGGACCTCTTTCCTGAAACACCTCCCCCCACCCACCACATCAAAAAAATCACTTCCCTTCTTGGCATTTTAGCCCCACTTGGCCTCCGTCAATGAACTCTGGGATGCAGAAGTTGCTGGGCTGAAGCCATCCGCACAGGCATGTGTTCTGCTAGATTATTTTATGGGTATGGTAAGGGCAAATCTCCAAAGCTGTAGTCATATCGTAATCTGCATCAGGTCTCAGGTCACTATGATCTGGATGAATCTACTGAGGTCATCGCTGCTAAGTTTGCAAATGGCACAAAGATAGGTGGAGGGACATGTTGTGTTGAGGAAGAGGGGAGGCTGCAGAAGCCTCGAAGAGTGGGCAAAGAAATGGAAGTTGAAATAGGGTGGGAAAGTGTGAGGTTGGGCACTTTGGTGGGAAGAATAAAGTCATCAACTATTTTCTAAATGGGGAAGGCTTTGGGAACCTGAAGCACAAAGGGATTTGGGAGTTCTAGTTCAGGATTCTCTTAATGTCGACATGCCAGTTCATTGGCAGTTAGGAAGGCAAATGCAATGTTAGCATTCATTTCAACAGGGCTAGAAAACACGAGCAGTGATGTGCTTCTGAATAGGAGCAAATTACTGCCGATTCTGGAATCTGAACTGAAAACAAAAAATGCTGGAGATTTCAGCAGGTCAGGCAGCATCCATGGATGATAGTCCGAGTTTAGATTACTTCATCAGGGCTGAATTGAAGTGTGGAGGGGACAACATTTATGTGATAGTAGGGTTGTGGGGGGGTTATGGTTAGGGAGTGCTGGAAGAGAAAGGATATTGATAGTTCAGATTGAGTGATCAGAATGTGACAATGGACTTGAGGCTGTATAAGGCTCTAGCCAGTTTGTATTTGGAATATTGTGAGTAGTTTTGAGCCTCATATCAAAGAAAGGATGAGCTGGTTTTGTGAAGGGTACAGATTTATAAGAATGATCTCAGGGATGAAGAGCTTATATGAGGAGTAGTTGAGGACTCTTGGTCCGTACTCAATAGAGTTTAGAAGAATGAAGGGGGGGGCAGATTGAAACTTCCAGAATATTGAAAGGTTTCAATGTGGAGAAAATGCTTCCAATAGAAGAGACTATGATCCAGGAGCAACGCCTCAGGGTGAAGGGACAACATTTTAGAACTGAGATGAGGAGGAATTTCTTCAGCCACAGGGTTGAAACTCTGTGGAATTCATTGCCACAGAGGGCTGTGGAGGCCAAGTCATTGAGTGTACTTAAGACAAAGATAGATAGGTTCTTGGTTAGTATGGGGATCAAGGGTCACATGAAGAAGGCAGAAGAATGGGATTGAGAAACAGATCAGTCAAGCTTGAATGGCTGAGTGGACTTGATGGGCTGAATGGCCTAATTCTATTCCTATATCTTAGGGTTTTATTACCCCGTACTTGCTGTCTTACTTTGCCCAGTAACATCTCAAATTTAAAATTCTTATCCTCATTTCAAGCCAATTTCTCTAATGTTCCTTCAGTCCTCAGATTTCTCAACTCATTAATTCTGACTTTTGCACATCCCAATTTTCATTGTTGCAACAATGAGGACCATGTTTCAGCTACCAAGGCCATGAATACTGAAATTTCTCCCCAAACCTCAGGCCTCTCTCATCCTTCAAACCATTCTTCAGAAACCTAGCTCTATAATCTGTCCTACTTCCAAATGGCTCAAATTTTCTCTCAAACTGCTGGCAAGCGACTTGGGACATTGTAACATATAGCCCTAATAAAGTTGTACAAGAAGGAGGTGTGTTGTTTTGGCTCCTTGCTAAGGTGTAGGCTCACTGGACTGAATTTTAGAGAGGGAGACAAGATTACTCCTCCACTTCCAAATCCCACACAGAAGGAATGAAGACCAGGAGCCTTAACATATTATAGGGAGGCTAAACAGGCAGAGAGAGGGACTTTACTCTTCATTGTAAAAACACTCAGAAGAAAATGTCATTTTGGACTCAACATTAACTCTTTCTCCCTGCTCTGCCAGAGCTGCTGTGTTTCTCCAGCAGTTTGTTTTTATTTCAGATTTCCAGTATCAACAATATTTTGTTTTCGTATTTGTGCTTAGAAATGGTTAAATTGTATCTTACAGTATAACAGTTGTAATCTCATCTACTGTTCCTAAATATTTGCAAGATTTTTTGTTCCTGCACTCCTGGCTTACTTTAACACTGATAATAATAACTTTAACATAATAGCTTAGTGAACCAAACTTCTGTGCTGCATTACATAAAGAAATCTCAAATCTTCCAGTGTTTTCAAAACAAAGTTTCTTGGTCCGATAGTATCATTCTGTTTTTATTATTCATTATCATATCAATCATTATCCCACTGACTGCTCTGCAGAGTAATTGAATAATTAATTAACTGAAATAGTTTCATGGCAGTGCAGAAATTGAATATCGTGTATCAAACCAATACTTCAAATGGATAGGAAATTGTAATCTCAATTTTTAAACCTCTGCCAAACCAGGAGAGAGAATATTAATTCTAATTCAGAAACACTAAATACGACTGTTGTCCCCTTCCATTACGATTTTCCTCAAGGTTCTGCACCCTGTGTTTAAGAAGAATCTATGCCCCTCAGTAAATGGAAGAGATGTTTTAATTACTAATTAGAATTTGAAAAGCCTATTGACTGCCAGTGGATTCGCAACTCTGCCAGCCTGTTTGAGCTTCTGAGTTGAATCTCCAACCAAACCATAACCCCTCTGTTCCAATCTCATTTCACAGGGAATGCTGATTAAAGGTAACAGGTGCAATTGTTACTTCAATATATCTGCACAGATAGGACCAGGTAGCTTACTGGCATTGGTGTAGGTTAATCATTTTCCATTCTCTCCTTAATCATGAAGTTTTAACCTGTCTTGAGATTTTCATTACCCTCCCTTGAGATTTTCATTACCCTCCCTCATCCACCCTCCCCACCCTTACCATCTACACCACCTACACTAATTCCACTCTGACTTGCTGCCAATGACAATCTGCTTCCTGAGTAACAGGCATTTGCTCTGGATTATTTTCTGCACCCATTTCATGCAAGGAAGTGTTTGTCTCCTCTTGGTATCTTCTACTAATAGGGTGACTGTTATGATCCCAGCTAATGTTTTTATTGGATAATTCAGATCCCAACCCCCATGCCAGACTGAATTTTTTTTATTTAATAATGTGGTCTTTCACTGAAATACTGGTCCACAATGCTGCAGATCTGGTTTTAACAATAACAATTTTTTTATGCGAAGGAAACAAGATAAAATAGAATAAACCAAACTATTTATAAATAACAATATGATTTTGAAACAGCAAAAATACAACATTCCATCTATCTCAATAGCATCCCTTTCCGGTATCAAATGCCAACAAGCATTTGCTTCTCTATCATATTTATAATTATAACTTATCTGTTTTTTTCAGTTCCTCATCATGAGAGACTGATAGCCTCTTCCTTGAGTATTCACATATATAACTGAATTGAGACTCCCTGAGCTTTGAATAACACCTTCAGGATTCTAATCAAACACTTCTATCCTAGAACATTCAACTTAAAACTGGTAAACAGATGTGACCTTTTTCTTAAATTTTCTGAACTAACTTCTTTCTCCAGGAAAAACAGTTTCATACATTTTACTTCAAAGACTTCTACAAACTGAAACCAAACGCTTTACAAGTTGTGAGTATTTTCCATAAGCACAAAGGGGAAAAAAAACACTCGTTGTAAGCAGCCTAATGCTTTTTAGTAAAAAGAGAAGACGGCAGATGCTTGAAATCTGAAGCAAAATCAATTGGAAATTGGAGGAAAAACTCAGCAGATTTCGCAACATCTCTGAAGAGAAAGCAAAATTAACATTTTAAGTCCAGTGACTGTACTGAAGAAGATGCTCTTTAGTATTTACTCTGCCCATACAAAACATTCTCCCAATTCAAACACGTTCCCTTATCATTCCAAAAAGTCTTTTTTCTTAAAAAAAAGAGCAAGTTTCAGACATACATGATAACCATTAAATTCCATTGTGCCCATATGCCACAAGTTCAAAATTGAATCTCTAAACATATTTTAACATATGTAAATCATGCACCTTATGTCACAGGAGGCAAAGTCTTGGAAATCTGCCATGAAGAGGAATATATGACAAACATGTATCATGCTGCTCCCTGATGTATTATGTAAATACTATTTTGACACAATATCATCTTTCAATTTGAGTGATTTGTTTGTTACTTGTATTCTTTACAATTTATTCACTGAATTATTGCTCTGTTCACCAAAAGAATAATACCAAATTCCACCTTCAAAGCGCAAGTCTGAACGATAAACTGTACCACCCATCACTCAATGGGTTGCACAGTCAACTCTTGAATCAGAAGGCTCTGGGTTCAGATTTCACTGCAGAGACTCAAAAATAAAAATCCAGGCTGACAGGCCGATTAGTACTTTTGGCTGCTATGTTATCCATGCCTGCTCCCTCAGGTGGGCATTATATATTTGTGGCAGTATTTTAAAGATGATCAGTAGGGTTTTGTCCTGCCTGGTGACCAATATGCATCCCTTAACCAACATTACTTAGAAAGATTGCCTGGTCATTGCCAAATTGCTTTTTGTAGGCAAACTCCATACTCAAATGTGTTGCCACATTTCCTACATTCCAACAATGACAATGCTTCACACATGCATTTCATGGGCTGGAAAATTATTTCTTTCAGTTAATGTTAGAGATTGCAAATTGGTAGGCATTATGAAGGTGAATATCAATTTCACTGGTCATAAAGTCAATGAGAGATTTAACAGCATAGGTAAGGAGAAATTGTTTCCACTGGTTGAAGGATCAATAAACAGAAACCACAGATTTAGAAGCAAATTCAATGTTAACTTCAATAGGGAATTTGGTAAATACTTTTGAGGAATGAAAAAATGCACAGTTAGATGGAAAGAGTAGGAAGCAAGTCCAAGGGATACCTCTTTCAAACAGCTGGCAGACATGATATACCAAGTGACCTCCTTCTATAATAAAGTGTGACTGCAAATGATTAAAGCTATTTTGAGCATATTTACGGAGTAATCTGGAAAATGTTTCAGTAATTACTATTGACTATTATGGATCAGACCAGACCCCCTCAAAATATATTAAAAAGGTAGCCTAGATCCTAACTTTTTCTTAATTTTAAAGGCAAATGTAAAGTGCTGTGTCCCAGATGCAATTCAATTAGTCAAACCACTCAGTGTTAAGCAAACACAATTTATTAAAATACTATAGTTTAAATACAACAAAAGAAAGAAGAATTTAAAATAATTTAACTCTATTGGAAAACTTAAAATAATAGGTACAGTAACGATTACTAATTATTTGTTCCAATATAGTAACATTCCATAAACATACCCCTTAGCAAAAAGGCAAATTCAGACATCAGATTTTCTCACATGCAACACCTGCAGTAGGAAGAGAAACCCTGGCTTCTTGCTGTAACCGAGAGAGAAGAAAAAGTAGTTTCTACTTCTTCAAAACTCCAGTAGCTTCTGTCCAATCTAAAAGCTAAAAAAAAACTTAGAAATCCTGGTCTGTGAGCGCTGACCATACCCATCCAGGCTGCTTCTATTGTTCCACCTTTTTTAAAATAAAAAAAAGTGCCTCACAGCTGTTGACATTTCCACAGACTGCTCAGTGCCTCTCGTTCAGTCTGTCTCAAACGAAACCAGGACAAAAATACACCTCTTAAAGCCATTGTCACAACTATGACACAAATCAGTTTAACTTCTTTAATCTAGAACCATGCCAAAAAACCATTTATAAGCCATAGAACAAAATTATTGAATAGTTCTTGTTTTAAATCACAACTGACTTATGGAAATGCAAAAAAAACACTTAAATATTTAGTTTTAAAATGTACATGGTGTAAAAGGAAATTATTGTACCAAATACCATTCACTAATCTACAGAAATTAAACCTTAAAAAGTCACACAAAAGCCATTGCATTTTAAAAATTAAAATGCATCATACACATTAAAGAAAGCATTACAGTATGCAAAGAATTCACATTCACAAGATCACTTGCACAAAATAACTTCATGATTTGCTCTTCCCCTCTTGCTCCTTTCCTCACTAATAAAATAAACAGATCATAAACTTCATGTACCTTGCATATTAATAGATGTGCAAAAGGTAGCATTTGGAAAGAGAGAGAACTCTGATCTGAAATGTTAATCGTTTTTTTCTCTCCACAGTTATTGCTTTTTGGATTTCCTGCATCCACAGTATTTTGCTTTCCAAGAAAGGCTGCAGCAAGTCATTGAGAAGATCCCCCGTGCTAGGCTATTGCACAAAATACAGACGCATGGGATTTAGGGTGATTTAGCAGTTTAGGTCAGAAATTGGCTAGCTGAAAGAAGATTGGGGGGTGGGTGAGGTTGATGGGAAATATTCATCCCGGAGTTCAGTTACTCATGGTATACTGCATGGACCTGTTTTGGGTCCACTGCTGCTTGTCATTTTTATATATGTCCTGGATGAGGGCATAGAAGGATGGGTTAGTAAATTTGCAGATGACACTAAGATCGGTAGAGTTGTGGATAGTGATGAAGGACATTGTAGATTACAGAGAGACATAGATAAGCTGCAGAACTGGCAGAGAGATGGCAAATGGAGTTTAATACGGAAAAGTGTGAGGTGATTCACTTTGGAAAGAGTAACAGGAATAGAGAGTACTGGGCTAATGGTAAGATTCTTGGTAGGGTAGATGAGCAGAGACCTCTCGATATCCATGTACATAGATCCTTGAAAGTTGCCACCCAGGTTGTTAAGAAGGCATATGGTGTGTTAGCTTTTATTGGTAGAGGGATTGAGTTTCGGAACTATGAGGCCATGCTGCAGCTGTACAAAACTCTGGTGCGGCCGCACTTGGAGTATTGCGTACAGTTTTGGTCACTGCATTATAGGAAGGACATGGAAGCTTTGGAAAGGGATCAGATGAGATTTAGTAGGATGTTGCCTGGTATGGAGGGAAGGTCTTACAAGGAAAGGCTGAGGGACTTGAGACTGTTTTCGTTAGAGAGAAGAAGGTTGAGAGGTGACTTAATTGAGACATATAAAATAATCAGAGGGTTAGATAGGGTGGACAATAAGAGCCTTTTTCCTCAGATGGGGATGGTTAGCACTTTAATTAAGGGGTGATCAATGTAGGATAGATGTCAGAGTGTAGCAGGGGTGTGGAATGCACTGTCTGCAACAATAGTAGACTCACCAACTTTAAGAGCATTTAAATAGTCATTGGATAGGCATATGGACAAGAATGGAATAGTGTCGGTTAAATGGGCTTCAGATTGATTTCACAGATCGGTGCAACATTGAAGGCCGAAGGGCCTGTATAGCGCTGCAATGTTCTATGTTCTAAGTCAGTTTATTTGACATTAACTTACAAAGATATTGTAATTGGAAAAGGAAAATAGTATCCCTTTACAAGTTAGCAACATGTACAGACAGTGTGCAAAGTATTAGTAATCCATATTAACTGGTCCATGTTAATGGTGCGCTATTACCCCTCAGTGCTGTTAAAATTTTATGTTTTTATATTCTTCCATGTTCTTGCCCCCTCACTATCTCTGCAACATACTCCAATGCTACAACTCTCCATTTTCAAATGCGCCTGCACTCATGGGTTAAAAGAAATCAAATTGTCCAAACCAGTTTCTGAGATGTGCTGGAGTTCTAACCTCATGAGAGTAACACAGCATTAATAGCTCCAATCCCAAAGGAGAGATATTCCAGGGAGTCTGAAATAACACCTCCTCTCAGATTGTCCCTCCCTCCTGCTGGAAGATGTAAGCAACAACTTTGCCTCACTCTCACCTCAGTGTCGGAAATTTAGGGCAGGGTTTGAGTCTCATTTCAGATAGTTGAACACAAAATCCAGGCTCACAATACCCACAGCATTGAGGAAATTCTGCACAGTTTGCAGGTGTTGTCGTTCCATTATACTGAAGACCCTGTTTGCCTCCTTGTATGCCTGATGCTATTTCAAAAGTGCTTTCCTTGTTTTCCTAGACAATATTTATTGTTCAATCAAGCCTTTAAATAATCAGATTTTCTAACTTTCTGTTTAACTGTTGCCGTTTGTGGGACCCTGGTGTGCTTTAAACTGGTTGCCATGTTTTCTAAACACTTTATAACCATTCAGGTCTTTTTCAAAGTGCTTGGGACATCCTGAGGTAATGAATGGCGTTATATAAATACAAGCTGTTTATTTTCTACTGGTCAGGCTGGGAACAGTACTGGAATTTACAGGCACCCTCTTAGTACTTCTGTATGCCACCATAATGTTCAATACTACCACAATAAGCTCAGCTATTACCCCTCATTTTTAAGGACACTAGTTAAATGTGTAATCTTGAATACTGGTGTAGCTTGTTGATTAATACTCTCTATCAGTTTTACATTAAGTGAGGAAAGTATTGTCCTTGGGCATACTGTCAAATTCTGTTATTATAGAAACTGATGATTTTCTTTAATCATTTAAGAAAACCTGTTTGATTACTACCTCTAATTCAGCATTGTTTTAACATTTTGAATGACTGATGTCAGCAATTTGAAGTTCTACATCTATGAGGTAGAAAGCGGCTATTACCTGTGTTTGTGAATGACTATACTCAATCCAGCATAACACTGGCAGCTATTCTCTTTCCCAGAACAGAGCAGTCCCACCATTCATCCATCTTGCTACTCCTGGTTATTTCCAGCAGAATGAGAACACCCAGTTTTATTGACCAGTTCCCAAATTCAACAAGAAGTGGTAAAGGAGGCATTTCTAGAATCTGCTGACTGATTGTGGGCAGCAGCATGAATGGCAGTACTTACAAGTCATGGCAGTACTTACAAGGTCACGCCAGCTGCCAGATTCAACTACAACACAACCCCTCCCATAAATCCTTAAGTACTCCTCAGTGCTGATAATCACCTTACTGATCCAAATTAGCTCTGGTGTGGCAGTTTGCTGCAGAGATTACATTTCAAAAGTAGTTCATTATCAATAAATTGCTTAGGGGGATTCCAAAGTTGTGAAAGCCATCATAGAAATCTATATACATATTCTCTTTCTTTTAATTCTTTTACTCCTAACACGTGTATGCAATTCTGTTCAATGTTCCCCTGAAGTCTCAATGAACCTGACTGACCTATCCAAATCTGCAGCACTAGTTTCCATGTTTGTTGAACTGTAATAAGGTACTAACTTGCATTATTTAGATTGCATCTTTAAATGTAGAAAAGGCCATAAATTAGGAATGTAAGAACAAGTGGACGCTATTCAGATGCTAAAATCTGTTCCATTTTTCAATTACATGACGGTTGCTTTGTAGTTAGCTTGATTTATCTATTTTTGCTACTTATCCCCCCTATCAATGAAAGTTCCAATTGACACACATCATTTTGGGGAAAGTGAGTTCCACATCGCTACTTCTTGTTTGAAGAGAGGTTCCCCCTAAATGGCCTCCTATCAATTGTAAGATTGTGTCCCTTGGATCTAGATTCCCCACTGGTGAAAACACTTTATCCATTAGTACCCGAATCAAATTTATTACTTCAAATACTTTGGTTAGATGACCCTTTAATTTTCTAAACTCAAGGAATAACAGGACAAGTTAATGCAACGGTCTTCATGTCCTGGAATTTTATTCTGGTGAATCCGAGGGAAATGGGATTGAAGGATTTCACGGTAAGAGAGTGGATTTTAAATTTGATGTGTTGGAAGACAGAAATATAGTGAGTCAGCAGGACTGAATGCAGGTCAGCACAGGGACAATTAAGCTTTTTGAACATGCAGGGTAGAAAGTCAGAGATCAGCAACAGGACGTATTACAGCATACCAAGGTTGAATGGAAGAAAAGCTGAAAAAAAAGGAACAGGAATCTAAAAATTACAGGCTGTAAAGAGATGGATTCAAAAAATGAGGAGAAGGAACAGTTTATACAGGGAGCACTTCATCAATTCTGTGTTACTAAATTCTTGATGACAGGCACAATCTGAATATCTTGCTCAGGAAACATTTTCAAAAAGATTATAAAGTGAGATATTATGGAGTTATGGTATGCCAGTCTATCCGTAAAATTTGAGCTACTAATTTCAACTAGGGATAGTAAGCAAATAGAAGCAATGTTTACCCTACTAGAAGCAAAGGTGGGAAAATATAGGATTAAAGTTTCAAGTTATTTAGATTCTTTCATGCTTAAGTATGGAATCCTGGATAAGCTGAATCTCAATATTATCCCCCTTGAATTTATTCCATTGTAAAGTGAAGAGAGAACTTTTAATCTCAGCTCTGTCCACCTCTGAGATCCAATATAGAGTAGGGCACTGAGTTGGATGATCAGCCATCATCATATGGAACATTGGAGTAGGCTTGAAGACCAAATGGTCTACTCTTGCTCCTTTTTTCTTATGTTTACAAGAGGACACATAAAAACTCATGAAGTCATATATGAATGGGAAGGGGATTGTTTCAGGCTTCTTAAGCTATGTAAAAGGTAGCACTAATGTAGGCTCTTCTTAAAATGTCCATTGGTTTTTGACACAAAAATTGTATTGCATTTCCAATGTCATATTGACAATAGCACAAAAAATATACACACAAAAAAATCTTAAATTCTATAATCTATATTTTTGGAAAAATTACTGTACTTTACCTTCCACCACCAATGCCCTTGCCCAAGTGTTCAAGTAAAAAGTATTAAACAGCAATACCTTAAAGTTTATGTTTCAATTTTATTTTACCCATCGCACAACACTTAACAGACAAAGTTGGTGTGAAGCACCACATTATTTCATGTAAGTGCTACTGCATTTTCTGGAACTATACAGTTCCTATTTCCTGCACAATCTTTGGAATATCACTGGCTGGGAGAAAAATAATTGTGGCTCTATTGACTGCAGCCTCAGGGATGCTCAGCATGAAAAGCCCATTTTGTGAAGGTGTTCAAAATAAAATGGAGATTCTGCTATTGCCTCATAACTTACATTGTAAGCTTGGAACTGCAATACTTTTTCCAAAAAACGTAGCATAGACAAACTTAGAATCTTTGCTCATTAACTTTTTAAAATATAATTATGGAATAGATCTATTCTAGACCAGAGCCACATTGCGCAGCACCTGGGCACAGGTTGTCTTGGGGCAGTCTACTTGGTATGTGTAACTTGGCTTGCAATTTCCAAATGGCCATGGGAAATTAAAAGCACAGTTACAGTTGGAAATTACTGGCTACTCAGGGGGCGCAGGGTTCTTGATAAAATCCTAAACACTTCAAATGGTGATCTTAACTCAAGCTGTTAGTTTCATTCCTGACACGATAAATGCCTGTTAACACCTAGCCTTCACAATTAAAAGATAAATGCTGAGTGATAATCTCTCGACCATTTCCAAAAAATAACCCAGGCACGGGAAGCCTCTACTTCATTTGGCAAAAGTCAAAATTGTTCAGAGTATTAGTAAATTCAATCTGAAGGTTTGATTATGCATATCAATCTGTATAAATAAAATTTTGGAATTACTGCAAGATGGAACAACAAAACAGCATTGGGCTCTGTTGTATAAACAAGATATTTCAGAGAGATGTTCTTAAAGATGTTGCCATTCATCCATGGTATACGTGAACTCATATTTATTAAAACAAAGTGAGACTAAATTTTGGTCAGTTTTGCCTTATCAATAATGCACACTGATAGTGAATACACTCTCCAAGTCTACCTAACTGCAGAAGGCAGATGCAGCAACCCAGTGGAACCATATACAGTACAGGTATTCTGTGCCTGTGGGAGCTGTTCTTGATCAGACTTAGAAACAGATCACTGAGAAAGTCTCACTACTTGTTCACTCTCATAGCTAACACATCATAGTGAGAGAAATCAAAGCTTACAGCTAAAGAGGAGTCTGTTTAAATAACAACCTTTCAGGTAAATTGTGATAAATGGTTTGCTCCAGGCTGTAGAAACTAAGTGGCTGTTGTGTACTTTAAACTGATTTTTTTGATCTACAATCATTTAAAATGCCCTGAGCTGACCAATTTAGGATCTCACCTGCAATTTCACACCCACTGCAGCCTAATTGAGCAAGGAGCTATAGTTTTCCTCGTGACATTTTTTTCAAAAGTGGTTTTGTCAGAAATTGTAGCTTCTCATGTTTATTGTGTTGTTGACTCAGTAAACAGAAGAAGGCTCACCAGTTTGTATGAAGTGGGATACAGGATGATCCATGAACAGGAAATGCACCATAATGAGTAATGTGCTTGGGTTCAATCTTGTAGGGATTAAAAAGTTTGGGCTATTTAACTTCCTAGACTAGTTGCAGGGAAGTTATTTACCAAACGACTGTGATAATGAGATGGCATTGCATCCCTTAAATTAGAAAACTCAAACTACTGCTCTGAATATTCAATTAAAATACAAATTTAAAAATTCATACTGAAACATCTCATTCATTAAAAAAAACAGACTTGTTGTCTAATCTTCCAAGTGAACTGACACAAGCATTGGTCCCTGAAACCCTCCTGGCTATTAATAGTTCCAGTTCTGGATAAAACCCTTCACATTATTGTCCATGGGCTGATTTTAAGTCCACAATTACAATTGTATGCCTCTATCGTGTCCATCAAAGTGACAGACCAGGTGCTATACAACTTCCCTTCAGATTAAACATTGCTCTTTGTAAAATCATTGTCTCAAGTCCCAATCAGAACATTTTCTGAAGGTCCAAGAAGGCACTGCATATGTTCCTTTCAATTCAATAATTGGCACAAGATGAGTAGAAGATTCAGGTTACCTCTTCTGGTTCAAAGGCCCTCCCATGGATCAACTATTGGATTCATACTGGCAATATGGAAAAACATGGCAAAAAATAAATTATCCTTCCTTGAGAAGATTAAAGCAACTAAACTCCCAACGATAGAGTCAATTCTCAGTGGTCTGCTTGGAAGGCATGGAGTTGATGAATTGAGAGATTGTGGAATCCCTAGTTTGGGGTCTTCTAGCTTCATGCCCAGATGGATTCATCCTTGGGGGAATACGATGTTGGCGATGGCGAAGAGAGCGCAAGGGTGGGCTTGAGCCGTTGGGTTCACCCTGGCTGTCAGGAGGTTGTGGCATGGGCACCACTGGGTGTTCCTTGGTCATGCACAGGATGGTGGAGGTGAGGGACTTGATGTAGTTCTTGGCCAAGGTGAGGGTCTCAATCTTGGAGAGCTTCCTGTCTGCCTCCACATGGGGGATGACCTCCCTCAGCGCCTGGAAAGCATTGTTCAGGTTGTGCATGCGCTGGCGCTCGCGCTCGTTGCTCTCGATGCGGCGCAGGTTGCGCTCGCGCGCACTCGGTCCACCTCCCCTGCGCGGGCTGCCCGTGTCCCCGCCGTTGGCTCCACTCACCGCGCGGCCGCCGCGCCCGCGCATCCCGCGGGGCCGCGGCCGCTGGCTCCGCCCCTGGCAGCAGCTGTCTCCCTTGCTGCAGGTAGCCTGGGTCCCCAGGTGCAGCTCCATCTCCGGGCAGTCTCCTCCTCCTCTTGCAGCCGCGCCGAACCTGTCCTTCAGGCCGGAGGAGGATGCAGGAGACGGGAAAGGCAGCTTGGATTTCATCCTCTCACTCCCTGCTCCTTTGCGCCGTTTCTGGGCTGAAGATGCATCTTGTGGCTGCGGGAAACGCAGAACCTGTCGCAAAACTAAAAACAAGGTGCAGTTTGGAAAAGTTAAACATTTTAATTGTAAAATCTCTAGTCACCTGGTTTTCTCCAGGCGAGATAGAAAAAACAGACCATTTCAGAATCAATGCGCTGATAAATGCATTTTAAATAATTAAAATGTTATTTCTTAACTCCATCCTTCTGCATTGCGCTCCGTTGTTAAAATCTTATTCTAAATTTTAAAAATACATTGTTGTAATAATTGCCTCGGATGCAAAACCAAATGGGCAACGCATATCATCACTTAAATCCAACATACAAGTATTTAAAATACAATTCTATTCTTGTTCCAATAAGGAACAGCAACGTTTAACGCAGAGTTTAAAAAGTTCAAACCAAATTACAGACAGGTGCAAAAACAAGAACTCTGCAACAATAATCGAAAAGCTCTGGTCCTAAATGCATCTTTAATAGAATGTAGATAGTTGAATTTCTTTAACATACCTGCGGCAGAGATGAGGAATATCCAGATGAAAGATAGCGAGAAATAATAAAACAAAATGTGAATGGACTGAGATCGTTTAACAACTGTCTGCCTCCACTGGCTCTGGTTTGTACACGTACACGTTTAAGTCTGCCAATGGAAAAGCTGAGGGGTGGATTCTCACTGAACAAACAGGATCTGAGTTCCTCCTGGAGAAGCCTGTGCCGTGATTCCAGTCCAGCTTTCCCTTATCTCGGCCCTCACTCCAGTTATTTCCTCAGTTTAACGGTCAGCCTTGGCTCACTAATGAATCCAAGTTCTTGTGTGATCCATGTTGTTGACATAATTCACCTGTCACTTCAGAGCAAGTTTAACTCAGGTGTTAAAACTAGCTCTGCCCACTCAGGTGGACATGTCAGATCCCCCAACAACCCTCTCTCTGAAACTCGAGGGCTCTACATACAATCTACACAAATTGGTTTTCACGTCACAAGGACTTCAGTTCATGCTATCAACATATTCTTCTACTCTTCTTCCTCATGTAGTGTTGGTCCTCGTGAAATAGGTCCATTAGATACTCTATAAATGTATCCTTGTCATTCTCCTCAATTATAGTGTCATAGAGATGTATAGCACGGAAACAGACCCTTCGCTCCAACTTGTCCATGCTGACCAGATATCTCAACCCAATCGAGTCCCACCTGCCAACACCAGCCCATATCCCTCCAAACCCTTCCTATTTATATACCCATCCAGATGCCTTTTAAATGTTGCAATTAAACCAACCTCCACCACATCCTCTGGCAGCTCATTCCATACACATACCACCCTCTGCATGAAAACATTGCCCTTAGGTCTCTTTTATATCTTTCCCCTCTCACCCTAAACCTATGCTCTCTAGTTCTGGACTCTCCCACCCCAGGGAAGAGACTTTATCTATTTATCCTATCCATGCCCCTCATGATTTTATAAACTTCTATAAGTTCACCCCTCAGCTTCCGACGCTCCAGGGAAAACAGTCCCAGCCTGTTCAGCCTCTCCCTATAGCTCAAATCCTCCAACCCTGGCAACATCCTTGTAAATCTTTTCTAAACTCTTTCAAGTTTCACATCTTTCCGATAGGAAGGAGACCAGAATTGCAGGCAATATTCCAGAAGTGGCCTAACCAATGTTTTGTACAGCCACAACATGACCTCCCAACTCCTGTACTCAATACTCTAACCAATAAAGGAAAGCATACCAAATGCCTTCTTCACTATCCTATCTTCCTGCAACTCCACTTTCAAGGAGCTATGAACCTGCACTCCAAGGTCTCTTTGTTCAGCAACACTCCCTAGGACCTTTCCATTAAGTGTATAAGTCCTGCTAAGATTTGCTTTCCCAAAATGCAGCACCTCACATTTATCTAAATTAAGCTCCATCTGCCACTTCACAGCCCATTGCCCATCTGATCAAGATGCCATTGTAATATGAGGTAACCTTCTTCGCTGTCCAGTACACCTCCAATTTTGGTGTCACCTGCAAACTACTAACGACACATCCAAATCATTTATATAAATGATGACAAGTAGTGGACCCAGCACCGATTCTTGTGGCACTTCACTGGTTACAGGCCTCCAATCTGAAAAACAACCCTCCACCACCACCTTCTGACTTCTACCTTTGAACCAGTTCTATTCTCTCTATTCCGAGTGATCTAAACTTGCTAACCAGTCTTCCATGGGGAACCTTGTCGAATGCCTTACTGAGATCCATATAGATCATGTCTACCGCTCTGCCCTCATCAATCCTCTTTGTTACTTCTTCAAAAAACTCAACCAAGTTTGTGAGACATACATAAAGCCATGTTGACTATCCGTAATCAGTCCTTGCCTTTCCAAATATGTGTACATCCTGTCCCTCAGGATTCACTCCAACAACTTGCCCACCACCGATGTCAGACTCACTGGCCTATAATTCCCTGACTTGTCCTTACCACCTTTCTTAAACTGTGGCTCCTGTCTCCTGGCACCTCACCTGTGACTATCGATGATACAAATATGTCAGCAAAGGGCCCAGCAATCACTTCTCTAGCTTCCCACAGAGTTCTAGGGTATACCTGAAAAGGTCCTGGGGAGTTATCCATTTTTATGCATTTCAAGATATCCAGCACTTCCTCCTCTGTAATATGGACATTTTCAAGATGTCACCATCTGTTTCCCTATATTCTTTATCTTCCATGTCCTTGTCCACACTAAAATCCCAGTAGCCATATCCACATACTCTTCATTTGGAGTCCTTCGAATTACTTATTTGATTTATTAGTCACTATTTTTAGCCTTAGTTTTGATCTCTCATTTATCATTTTGAAATTTTAAAATTATATCAGGTTACCCATTATACTGTTCAGCTCTTCCTCATATAGCCTCTAAATCTTGATTGTTTACAACAGCTCTGGTGTCTCTCTGTATGAAGATTCAGGTGAGCTACCAGTGTTCATAGCTACTGTTAGGTCAGTCTGGCAAGGAGATCAACTAGATCTAATAAGCAAGGCTTTAGCATTACAAGTAGAATCTTGTTAGGGCCCATAGCCTTTTATTTTGTCAAAGTGCATGCACCCACTTCATTAGTAAAGACCAAATCGGAGAGACTGACCCTGGTCGAATAAGGAGTGTAGAAAGACTTTGCAAGAAGCAACAGGTTCACAGCGGCTCAGATACCAACATCATGAATGTGGTTCTCAATCAAAAGATCAGCTTCATGTCCCACTCCAGTGGCAAGAACATCTAGATCAATTCTCCAGTGTACTACTGAGACGGAGGTGCACAGTCAGAAATCACATTTTGCGGGTGAGATGTTAAATAAGCCTCAATTTGTACCTTGGGTAAACACAGCATACATCGCATGGCAATATTTGAAGAGGGCGAAAGTGAGTACTGCAGAATCAGAGATTAGTGTGATGCTGGAAAAGCACAGCTGGTCAGGCAGCATCTGAGGAGCAGGAAAGTTGATGTTTTGGGCTAAAATGCCCTCATTTCTGATGAAGGGCTTTTGCCTGAAACATTGATTTTCCTGGTCCTTGGATGCTGCCTGACCTCCTGTGCTTTTCCAGCACCACTCTAATCCAATATTTGAAGAGGCACAGGGAATTCTCTGCTGTGTTCTGTGAGCCAATATTTACCATTTAAACAGATTATCAAGTCATTTATTTGAGTTTTGGAGGATACACACTGCTACTACTGAGCACTGGAAGTGAAGGTCCAAATGTTTGTGGATGTGATGCCAACCAAGTGGGCTGCTTTGTCCTGGGTAGTGTCAAGTTTCTTGAGTATGGTTGGAGCTGCACTCATCCAGGCAAGTGGGGAGTATTCCAAGGCACTCCTGTCTTGGGCTTTGTAGATGCCAGACATGTTTTGGGGAGTTAAGAAATGAGTTACTTGCCACAAGATTCCTCACCCCTGACCTGCTCTGTAGACACGTTACTTCCATGACGAGTCAATGACAACCCCCATGATGTAGATACTGGAGGATTCAGTGACGGAGATACCATTGAATGCCAAGGGGTGATGGTTGGGTTTTCTCAAGTTAGGAATGTTCATTGTCTGGCAACTGTGTGGTGCAAATGTCACTTGTCACCTGTCATCCCAAACTTGGATATTGTCCAGATTTGATTCCATTGGGCATGGGCTGCTTCAGTAGCTACATGAATAGTACTGAACATCATGTAATACATCAGTGAACATCCCCATTTCTGACCTTATAATGGAAGGAAGGTAATTGTTAAAGCATTGTTCCACATGGTAGACTAATTAGTAAAGTTACATCACATGGAATTCAGGGCGAGCTTGCCGATTGGATACAAAATTGGCTTTATGTACAAGAAATTGGTAGGAAAAAGAGAGTGGTGGTGCAGGCCTGTTTTCCGGACTGGAGGTCTATAACTAGTGGTGTTCCTTAGGGATTGGTACTGGGCCCACTTGTTTGTCATTTATATAAATTATTTGGATGAGAATATAGGAGGCATGGTTAATAGTTTACAGATGACACCGAAATTGGGGATATAGTGACAATGAAGAAGGTTACCTAAGCTTACAAAGAGATCTTGATCAATTGGGTCAAAGGGCTGAGGAGTGGCAGATGAAGTTTAATTTGGGTAAATGTGAGGTGTGACATTTTGGTAAACACAAACAAGGACAGGTCTAATACAATTAATGAGAGGGCCTTGGGTAATGTTGTAGCACAGAGAGACCAAGGGGTTCAGGTCCATAATTCTTTAAAATTTGCAGCACAGGTAGACAGGGTGGTTAAGAAGGTGTTTAACATGCTTGCCTTCATTGCTCAGACCTTGAATATGTTGAGGTTGCACAGAACATTGCTGGGGCTTCTTCTAGAGTACCGTGTATAGTCTGGTCGCCTTGTTATAGGAAGGATATTATTAAACTGGACAGGGTTCAGAAAAGATTTACCAGAATGATGCCAGGAATAGGGGGTATGAAATATAAAAATAAACTGGGACCTTTTTCGCTGGAGTATAGGAGGCTGAGGGCTAACCTTATTGATGTTTATAAACCCACGACAGGCATAGATAAGGTGAATGACAAGGGTTTTTTGTTAGGATGGGGGAGTTTAAAACAAGGGGATATATTTTAAGATGAGAGAAAAGAGATTTAAAAGGGACATGAGGGGCCACCTTTTTACACAGAGAGTGGTTCATATGTGGAATGAACTGTCAGAGAAAGTTGTGGATGCAGGTACAGTTGCAATGTCTAACAAACATTTGGATAAGTTCATGAATAGGTAAGGTTTGGAGGGAATGGGCCAAGTGTAGCTGCTTGGGACTAGTTTGTTTGGGAATATGATTGGCATGGACTGGTTGGACTGAAGGTTCTGTTTCTGTGCTGTATGACTGTCTGATTGGGCCAAGGACATAACTCTGTGGGACTCCTGCAGAGATGGCCTGAAGATGACCTGGCTAACGCCCAACAATCACAAACCTCTGCCTTTGTGCTAGGTATGTCTCCCACCAGCAGAGAGGTTTCTCCTAATTCCCACTGACTTCACTCCTAGTGTTCCTTGATGCCACAGTGGGTCAAAGCACTTCATGAAAAACCTTAATCCTGTGGTCATGAAAGATGCTATGCATATACAAGATTTTCTTTCGAACAAAAGATAAGATGCAAACTGCCAAAGGAAATGGAAAAATCATTTTCAGCAGCTCCCAAACATTTTCATTTAAAGAAATAATGTTAAATAAAATTTGCTTATTTGGTCATGAGATAACATAGGGCAGGGACAACTGAAGCTTTCTGCTCTGTTATTAAATCAAAAAATATTGATACCCAAATAACTTCAATGAAAAAGATCAGTTTTAAATCCCATAATGCATTTGGAGAAAAGGAGGAGGCAGTTGACAGGGGAGGGGTACAACAGGGGTGAATGTTTGCGTTTCATTAGGATATGGCTTCTCACAAACAAAGACCCAAATCCACAAAGACAGAATAAATGTTGACAAATGCATTCAATATCCGATCCCAAAAGCAGACTGAAAAACTTTGCCAGATTCACATTTCCACATTTCACGAGTGATACAAATACCTTCATGACATACATCAACCTCCCCTACTATTGCTGCTTTTCTTTTCTCTCATCTGCCCATCCTGGCATTTGGAGTATGTGATTTTATTAACTAACTTGTAACCATTTTACTTTGTTGTATGTCATCACAAAGTTTGTCATTTTGTTCACATTGCTCCTTTCTCACCATTTGGTGTATTATCCAATCTCTCATAAATGTACCTATGATATTTATCTCACTTACTTCATGAAAACAAGTTTCAATTTCTAACCATTTTCTAAATGAAGAAGTGTTTCCTGGCTGGTGACTGCCGGATATCTATGGCTCCCAACTGTACTCTCTTTACTTAGAATTATCTTTTCTACATCTATACTATCAAACTCTTTAATAACTCTAAAGACTGGTATAAATTCAACTGTCAATTTTCAAGAGAAAAAGCTCCAGTAGACCATTTGTGTTTTTTTTTTAACTTCAGTGGTTCCCATCTGGGAAGTTACTGGAACTGAGATAAATATATTTAAAATATGTATCTGAAATAAAAACTGCATATTTCCAAGCCTATCCACTGATTATTAACGACACATTTCCAAAAACAGTAAAGAAAATCCATAAACTTTCTTTTTACCAGCAACGGTGGCATATCATAGAGGTGTAAGAAATCATCAAAAAAATATCAAAATAGATATCACCGGGGACATTTGAGGCATGGAATTATCTTTAATCTTTTTCATGCAAATTTAGAAATCCACCATTGCAACTATTTATTTCATGCAACATTATTTAAATTTCCAGTGTGCACTGCCATTTATTTGTTCAACATATCCACCCATTTGCCCATTTTGCTTTAAGTATCCCTTAGTTCATGAAAGAGAGAGAGAGATAAAACAAAATGAAGGTTGTGGTAGGTGGCTATCTCTTCCCACACTCTTAAAACAATTATTATTCAATTTTCCTAACTTTTAAAAACCCATGAATCATCATTTGAACCAAATGTATCTACCTCCTTCCTAGCATTAAGTATCAGGCAAAGATGAGGCATTCTTATAATCTGCATTCATGCAGTTTGCCAATGCCTGGTAACTTGCTGAGAGAATACAGTCCTTGAGTGTGCAGTCTCTATTTGCATGAACAACATGAAAGTTCCATTACACTTGCTGATGAAAGCTGGATTTAGTGTCTTCCAGCCTATGACAGGTGCATTATTTTTTAGTTTCCACCTATGGCCCTTTCAATGTGATTTCTAGCATGTTTTGAAATCATTGTATTGCAGACCAGTAATTAGCATGCTGTATGTGTTTCTGCAATTACTTTGTGTTTGATGGCACGGACTTCTCCACACTATCTTACACATTTAAATCTGATCTAGTTCAAATTCCTTCATTGAACCTGCCCATAGAGTTTACATGTCTCTAGATCTTCACATTGAGATTGTGAAATCGTAAACGATGTCTCTATCTTTTCAAAAATTGCAAAACGTTATTTGCTAATAATCAGCACTTTCAATGAGTTCATCTCATACAGAATTGCAATGTGAAAAAGCAGTGAAATCCAATGAGAGCAGTTCACACATCTCAACAAAAGTTATCAAAGGTGCAATGAACAAGTTTTCCTTCAGGATATGTGTTACACAGTCTCTCTGCTGTTTCTTAGTTATGATCACAAATTTTTTTGTTATTTCACTGTCCGCAGTACTTAATAATTTGCTACCTTTTTGTCAAGCAGATCCTTTCCATTCTCCTTCAAAGACATATGCTATTTAGCATGTTAGTCCCCTCCTTCCCTAAAGTCCATGCCTCACATCCATACAAAACTCTCCAAGTTAAATCAAGTCCAAATCAACATTTACAAGTCACTTATTGCAACAACATTTCTTTAGATTCTCAATCCACGTCATTGTTTTCATTCCATACCTATCCCATTCCTCATCCATGATGTGGAAGTGCTGGTGTTGAACAAAGTTAAAAATCACACAACACCAACAACCTACTGAATTGTGTGTTGTGCTTTTTAACCTTGTTCCTCATCCAAACCATGCTTCCTATGATCTCCCTCACGATGTCCTTTCATGCCCCCATCACCTTCCCTCCAACAGTTCCATAAACATATGAAAAACATGAAAACTGGAAGAGGTCTATTATTTATCACAGGAACATAGAACGTAGAAAAATACAGCGCAGTACAGGACCTTTGGCCCTCGATGTTGCGCCGATCCAAGCCCACCTAACCTACACTAGCCCACTATCCTCCATATGCCTATCCAATGCCCGTTTAAATGCCCATAAAGAGGGAGAGTCCACCACTGCTACTGGCAGGGCATTCCATGAACTCACGACTCGCTGAGTAAAGAATCTACCTCTAACATCTGTCCTATACCTACCACCCCTTAATTTAAAGCTATGCCCCCTCGTAATAGCTGACTCCAAACGTGGAAAAAGGTTCTCATGGTCAATCCTATCTAAACCCCTAATCATCTTGTACACCTCTATCAAGTCACCCCTAAACCTTCTTTTCTCCAATGAAAACAGCCCCAAGTGCCTCAGCCTTTCCTCATACGATCTTCCTACCATACCAGGCAACATCCTGGTAAACCTCCTCTGCACCCGTTCCAGTGCCTCCACAACCTTCCTATAGTATGGCGACCAAAACTGCACACAATACTCCAGATGCTGCTGCACCAGAGTCTTAGACAACTGCAACATGACCTCAGGACTCCAGAACTCAATTCCTCTACCAATAAAAGCCAGTACGCCATATGCCTTCTTCACAGCACTATTTACCTGGGTGGCAACTTTCAGAGATCTGTGTACATGGACACCAAGATCCCTCTGCTCATCCACACTACCAAGTATCCGACTATTAGCCCAGTATCCCGTCTTTTTGTTACTCTTTGTATTGAATCTGTTAATTAACAGATTCAAGTAACGCTTCTTCCCTGCTGATATTAGACTTCTAAATGGACCTCTCAAATTTTGTATTTAATATTGATCTTGCTCTTTGTGCACATTCTCCATAGCCTTAACATTATATTCCTCACTGTTCAATTATCCTTATGCAGTTTGTATGGTATGAGCTGCCTATATTGCATGCAAAACAAACACTCTACATGTGAAAATAATAAACCTAAATCAATTCAAATCAACTTAAATTCAGTTTTGGCTTGGCAAATTCCATCCATTTTTATCCTTTCCTGCTTTAATATTTTTTTTCTAAGGTTTCTCTTATAATTCAAACTACCACTTCTGTATGAGCTGCCTATGCGGACTGTGTGTTCTTGGTGATAATTAGGATATGTACACACAACCCCACTTCACCCTTGTAAACTTTCTTAGGAGCTTGGTGATCGGGTTAAGAACTTTTGGATGAGGCACATCAATGTTGATACAGCTTGTCCATGACTTCTTATCGTAAAGAAAATTTAATAGTTGGAAATAGTAGATAGATCTGAGTAGTTAATTCCACTACTAACAGAGACACTAATGGGTGGGCAGTGGAAGAAATGTTGCAAATGATCATTTTGGAAATGTGGTCCCACCGATGTGAACTGGTTTTCAATCTAGGTCCCTGGGTAAAGGTTGGGTGAAATTGTTTCAATAATGTAAAAAAAACTTTTAAAAATTAACTACTTTTCATTTAATTGAATGATATCTTATCATCAACAATTGCCCTTGAAATTCTCAGCCAAAGTACATTAACAATGCAAATATTCTTTGAAATTGTCAAGTTATAGACGGCTATTTTAAAAATAAAGTTGGCAGGATACCTGCAGAGAGTCCTGCATGTTTATTCTTACCAAAATTGAACCTTAAAGAACTTTGAAGCTACATCCTCAAAAAAATGATTTAATAGAAGGTGCATAAAAGAATAAAAAGATTGTAACTGCTCACTATGCAAACCAAATATTTAAGAATCTATTTGCCAGGAAAATGACAGGTGTTATAATTTGCATGTTAACTCACACAATAAGAGCTTTGAGCAAAATAAGATCAAAGCAAGTTTCAAACTCACAAAACTAGTTTCAGAAACACCAACCACTTCCCAAGTGATATCAGGCAGATAGCTTATGTTTTTAGTTCACTTTAACTAAAATGTCATACCGTCATCTGAGTATTTAAAATGAAGCGTTTATCTCCATAATATTCATGAAAAGTTAATTTAATTCTTAGCACACACTTAAAAAATTAAATATGATCTGACAGCCAATCCAAGGATGTGGCTGCAGACTGCTAAGGATTGGGTCCTGAATAATGAGGCATGTGAAATCCAAAAAGAATAGGGAGCTAGGTAAACGCAAAAGGGAAATGTTAATTGAGGAGGGCAATAGTTAGAAATGACCTTTGTTCGGGAGGTCAGGATATAGAATTTGTTTGGTTGGCATGAAGGAATCAAAGGGGAAAAAATGACGAGTGGGAATGATCTACAGGTTCCAAATATT
The DNA here is from genome assembly GCF_037043375.1 of Chiloscyllium plagiosum. Classification (NCBI taxonomy): domain Eukaryota; kingdom Metazoa; phylum Chordata; class Chondrichthyes; order Orectolobiformes; family Hemiscylliidae; genus Chiloscyllium; species Chiloscyllium plagiosum. The sequence continues at coordinate 45,281,340 of NW_028270158.1, read as the reverse complement.
AACTACAATATAGGACAAAGTAAATAAGAACAAATATTGGCAGCTTATGATAAAGGGTTGGTAACTATCATGGATGACTTTAATTTACATATAAACTGGAAAAATCAGATTGCCAATTGATGAGTTTATAGAATATTTTTTGAGATAATGTCTTAGAGCAGCACATTCTGGAAACAGCCAATACCAAGAGATTTGGTATTGTGTAATGAAAAGGACTAATTAATGAGGAAATAAAATGAATGTTAGTCTTCTAAAGAATTGTAATGGGAAGTTAATTCAAGAAAAATGGAAGGGTAGATGAAGTGAACAAATGCTTTGCTTCTGTCTTGCCTCAATGTAGTAAATTTGAAGATACCTTAGTAATAACTGCAACTCAGGAGATGGAAGGAAGAGAGAATTTGGTCAAATTACAACATCATATCAGAATCAGGAGTAGGCCATCGAGCCTACTCTGCTGTTCAATAAAACCATGAGTGATCTGATTTATATCCACACTCCACCTGTCCTGACAGCCTTTCAGCTCCTTGATTAATAAAAATCAGTCTACATCTACCTTAATATTACTCAAGGATTCTACATCCAAAACCTTTTTGGAAGAGACCTCCAAAAACTTACAACTCAGGGATGAAAAATCACTTAATCATTGTTTTAACTGGCTGACCCCCTGATTTTTAAACACTGATTCCCTCATTCTAAATTCTCACACAAGAGGAAACATTCTTTCCCTATGTCCCCTGTCAAGACTCTTCGGGATTGTATCTATTCCACCAGTCAAATTACCTCTTACTTCTCTAAACTTTATGGATAGAAGCCTAACTAGTCCAACGTTTCCTCATAAGACAACCTGTCCATTCCAGATATTTGTCTGGTAAACCTTCTATGAACTGCCTCCAATGCATATACATTCTTGCTTAAATAAGGAAACCAGGGCCCTGTGTAACTGAAGCATAATTTCTCTACTTTTCCATTAAATCTCCCTTACGATAAAAAGTAACATTCTACTACACAATAAGGGATTGGAGTAGACAACCTAGCCCATCAAAACTGCTCTGCCATTCAATAATACCATTGCTGATCTGATAATCCTCAGCTCCACTCTCCTGCCTTTTCCGATAGCTCTTGATTCCCTTCCCATACTGTTGAAAAATATATCTGTTCTCAACTTTGAGTATGCTTAACAACCCAGTCCTGACAGCCCCCTGGAGTAAAGAATTCCTTAGATTCACTACCATCTCAGAGAAGACAATTCTTATCATTTCTAGTTTGAATGAGCAACCCCTGATTCTGAGATTATATCCTCTGGTCTCCCACAAGCATAAACAACCTTTCCACATCTAGTCTGCCAATTGTTATAAGGATCTTGCATGTTTTAATAAGAATACCCCTCGTTCTTTTCTATTCCAATGAGAACAAGCCCAATCTACCCAAGCTCACCTCATAAAACAGTCTCTCCACACCTATTCGTCTGATTATGTATTAGCTAAACAAATCTTCTCAGGACTGCCTCCAATAACAGTCTATCTTTCTTTACATAAGGAGTGAAAACTGTTTGCAGTATTACATAGAACATAGAAAAATACAGCGCAGTACAGGCCCTTTGGCCCTCGATATTGCGCCGATCCAAGCCCACCTAACCTACAGTAGCCCACTATCCTCCATATGCCTATCCAATGCCCGTTTAAATGCCCATAAAGAGGGAGAGTCCACCACTGCTACTGGCAGGGCATTCCATGAACTCCCGACTCGCTAAGTAAAGAATCCACCCCTAACATCTGTCCTATACCTACCACCCCTTAATTTAAAGCTATGCCCCCTCATAATAGCTGACTCCATACGTGGAAAAAGGTTCTCATGGTCAATCCTATCTAAACCCCTAATCATCTTGTACACCTCTATCAAGTCACCCCTAAACCTTCTTTTCTCCAATGAAAACAGCCCCAAGTGCCTCAGCCTTTCCTCATACGATCTTCCTACCATACCAGGCAACATCCTGGTAAACCTCCTCTGCACCCGTTCCAGTGCCTCCACAACCTTCCTATAGTATGGCGACCAAAACTGCACACAATACTCCAGATGCTGCTGCACCAGAATCTTAGACAACTGCAACATGACCTCAGGACTCCGGAACTCAATTCCTCTACCAATAAAAGCCAGTACGCCATATGCCTTCTTCACAGCACTATTTACCTGGGTGGCAACTTTCAGAGATCTGTGTACATGGACACCAAAATCCCTCTGCTCATCCACACTACCAAGTATCCGACCATTAGCCCAGTACCCCATCTTCTTGTTACTCTTACCAAAGTGAATCACTTCACACTTACCTACATTGAACTCCATTTGCCACCTTTCTGCCCAGCTCTTCAGCTTATCTATATCCCGCTGTAACCTGCCACATCCTTCCTCACTGTCAACAACTCCACCGATTTTCGTATCATCCACAAACTTGCTCACCCAACCTTCTAGCCCCTCCTCCAGGTCATTTATAAAATTGACAAACAGCAATGGTCCCAAAACAGGTCCTTGCGGAACACCACTGGTAACTGCACTCCAAGATGAACCTTTACCATCAACTACTACCCTCTGTCTTCTTCCAGCCAGCCAATTCCCAATCCAAACCTCCAACTTACTCTCAATGCCATACCTCCGTATTTTTTGCAGTAGCCTACCATGGGGAACCTTACAGTCATGATCAGACTGTATCTTAGATAGTCTTAGCAAAACCTCCTTCAAAGGGAATATTCCATTCCCTTTGAAATAAAAGCCAACATACATTTGAGTTCCCTATCAGCTGCTGAACTTACATACTAGCATTTTGGGATTCATGGATGAGGACTCCCAAACCCTCTGTCCTGTAGCTTTCTGCAGTCTTTCTAAGTTTAAATAATATTCAGCTCCACTATCCTTCCTGTCAAAGTGCAAAACCTCATTTTCCCACATTATAATCTGTCAAGTTTTGGCACCTACTACAGAGATTGACTGTGTCATCCTCACCACTTACCTTTTACATCTTCAATTTTGTCAGGCATGGCTTCACCATCATGAAGCCATTTTGACTCTATTTAGTTGTATTATGTATTTCTGAATACGTACTTTCTAATAGTCTCTAATATTGTCCAGTCACAAATGTTAAGCTAACCAGCTTTTGATTACCTATCTTTTGTCTCCATCACTTTTTAAATAAAGGTGTTACATTGGCAGTTTTCTAATCCTCTGGGACTTTTCCAGGATCCAAGGATTCTTTGAAGATTACTACCAGTACATCAATTACTTCTGTGATTAGATCCTTTAATATCCTAGGATGCATTCATCAGGTCCAGGGGATGCAAAGTATTTATCCAAATCCTTCATCATTTCCTGGTTCCACATTATTTTCTCAGCCTTACTCTTAAAGATGCTTATGTTCACTTTGGCTTCTCTCTTCCTTTTTCTATATATACAGAGGCTCTTACTGTCCACCTTGATATTACTTAACCATTTTACCATAAAAGTTACTATAAAAGCTTAAGTTCTCCCTCTATTTTTTTTTTGCTGGTCATCACTTATTGATCTTTAAAATTTTCCCAATCATCTGGCTTACCATTAATCTTTGCCACATCAAATATAGTTTCTTTTTCTCTCAGTTGCTCTCTCATTTTCTCTTTGTTGCTTGTTTGGCTATCCTGGGTAACCATGGTTGGTTTACCTCTTCCTAGGTGTTTCTTACCCACTGAGATATATTTGTTGTGAGCCATAAACCTTTTTCTTAAACAATAGCTACTTTCCCTGTCCACTCTAGCCAGCTCCAACCTAATTCCATTGTAAATATCTTTATTTAAGCTTAATATATTGGTTTCAAAGCCAAGTTCCTCACTTTTAAACCGAATTCTAAATTCGACCATGCTTCCTTAGGAATCTTTTACTCTGACCATAAATTATTAAACCAGTCCCATTACACATCATCAGATCCAAATCCTGATTGGATCCACAAAATAGTGTTGTAGGAAACTGCAAAACACACATATATGCATGCTTTTTCTATCAATCTACACAAAGATTAAAGTCAGCCATGATTAATGCATTGCTTGTATTACATGCCCTCATTTTCTCTTGATTTATTCTTTGTCAACTCAATAAAGCTGTTAAGGGGCTTACAGACTACCCTGATCAGTATCTTCTTTCCCCTTTTATTTCTTATCTCCATCAATACCTCCATTTTTGGATCAGAGATTTTTTTTTGCTACTGTATTTATTCCATCTGGTGCCATCAATATTGCCCAACCATCCTGTCCTTCCTGTCCTTTTGAAAAGTCAAATACCCTGAATATCTATTTCTCAGCTTTGAGAAAAGCTGAGACTTATAATCATGGACCTTCCAAATTACTTGATGTTCCTGCATCACATTTGGATCATCTGCATCTCAAAGCTGACCGTTTAAATGCTTTTAAAATTCTTCTTGCCAAATGCATAATTTCACATTTTCCAATTCATTAAGCCACCAACATTTTTAATAACCATCTGATATCCTTATCACACCTAACTTCCCTTTGTGTCATCAGCAAATTTGGTGATCATGCTTACCATCCCTTCAGCCAAGTCATAAATTGTGCGCAGTTGAGTTTCCAGCATCAATCCCTTTGGCATACCAATCATCTTGTGTTACAAACCCAAAAAAACATCCATTTACAACTACTGCCTACTTCCTATTAGTCAATCTTCTACCAATGTCAATATGTGACCCCTACACCACGAGCGCTTACTTCATGCAATAACCTTTGATGTGGTACTTATCAAATGTCTTCTGGATGCCTAAATACACTACATCCAGCAATTCCCCTTTGTCTATAGTACATGTTCAAATCAAATAATTCCAATAGAATGGCGATATATGATTTTCATTTCACAAAACATTACTGCTGCCTGATTAACTTGACCTTATCCAAGTGGCCTGTTTTAAGTTCTTTAATAAATCCTAACATTTTCCTTATGACAGATGTGAAGCTAATTGCCCTGTATTTTCCTGCTTTGTCTCTCTTTTTAAACAGGCAGTGTTTAATATCCATTCACTATCTTCCAATTTAAAGGGACCATTCCAGAATCAAGGGAGTTTTGTAAAATTAAACCTGTCTCACTTCTTTTCAGACCCTTTGAAGAAGTCCATCACACTTGTCAACCAGTAACTCCAGTGCGACTTTGCTGAGTTCCTCCTTCCCTCCCTTCCATTTTTGATTATCACTGCTTCTGGTACTGAGCAAACTGATGTTGCTATTAACTGACATGACCTCAGGTCATGATTGTCTTCATCAGACTCTTAAAAGAGGTACTATATAAATTGGTGTTAAATTTCCAGAAGTTGCTAGATACAAGAAAGGTAGCATCAGTCCAGAAAATAGCAAATATACCTCTCTCCCTGGAATTGAGGGGTTATCTTCCAGAACACAATAGATCAGTTAGGTTGACATTTGTCATTGGGAAGTGGTCAGAATTCATCAATAACTGGGCACAGTAACAAGTGACAACATGCAGTGTAGATAATGGGAGCTCATTGATGTACTGTAGTTGGATTTCCAGAAAGCTTTTGACAGTATCATATTAAAAAGACTGGTGCATAAAATAGAAGCACACACTGGATCATGCCAATATGGATGAAATATTGGCTGGCAGTCAGAAACATGCATAAACTGATCTTTTTCAGATTAGCAGGATATTAATGAATGGGGTCCTATAGGAGTCGATGCCTCAACGTTTTATAATATATATTAATTACTTAAAGGAAGGAAACAAAAGCATGGCATATAAATATGGAGAAGACAAAAACAGATAGGAAGAGATATCGTGGCAGATACAAGAATGTGCGTGCGAAAACCTGGCAGATGGATCATAATGTAGGCAAAACGTGCAAATGCTCACTTGGGCACAATGGATAAATACAAAATATATATTAATGGAGATTGTCTGCAGAATTACAAAGTGAAGAGGGAACTAGATGTTCTAGAATTAGAAGTTATTGTCAGGTGTTCTCAAGTATAGGAATACAGAATAAATGCGAGGTGCTGCATTTTGGGAAAGCAAATCTTAGCAGGACTTATACATTTAATGGTAAGGTCCTAGGGAGTGTTGCTAAACAAAAAGACCTTGGAGTGCAGGTTCATAGCTCCTTGAAAGTGGAGTCGCAGGTAGATAGGATAGTGAAGGCGGCGTTTGGTATGCTTTCTTTTATTGGTCAGAGTATTGAGTACAGGAGTTGGGAGGTCATGTTGTGGCTGTACAGGACATTGGTTAGGCCACTGTTGGAATATTGCGTGCAATTCTGGTTTCCTTCCTATCAGAAAGATGTTGTGAAACTTGAAAGAGTTAAGATTTACAAGGATGTTGCCAGGGTTGGAGGATATGAGCTACAGGGAGAAGCTGAACAGGCTGGGGCTATTTTCCCTGGAGTGTCAGAGGCTGAGGGGTGACTTTATAGAGGTTTACAAAATTATGAGGGGCATGGATAGGATAAATAGACAAAGTCTTTTCCCTGGGGTTGGGGAGTCCAGAACTAGAGAGCATAGGTTTAGGGTGAGCGGGGAAAGATATAAAAGAGACCTAAGGGGCAACTTTTTCACTCAGAGGGTGGTACGTGTATGGAATGAGCTACCAGAAGATGTGGTGAAGGCTGGTACAATTGCAACATTTAAGAGGCATTTGGATGGGTATATGAATAGGAAGGGTTTGGAGGGATATGGGCCGGGTGCTGGCAGGTGGGACATCTGGTTGGCATAGACGGGTTGGACTGAAGGGTCTGTTTCCATGCTGTACATCTCTATGACTCTAAGTACACGTAATGAAAAGTGTACAAAATTGTCTATGTCCTGCGCCATCTTAGTTACGAAAAACAGGATTAGAGCAAACATCATAAACACAGCCAAAAAGGAAAGAGAAACATCCATATCTTAACAGTCCCATCTCAATAAAAGGTGTATGTTATGCTCAGCCTCCAATGTAGGCACCCGGTGTTGACACCTCCGATCACTGGGAGGAGCTTTGTCGTCACCACTCCTGATCATTGGGAGGATTTGCGGACTTGCAACCCACACTGCCGTCATTCTCACACTGCTGTACCGCGACCTCACCACAAAAGGCCCCAAAGAAACTAAAACAGCAAAGCCAAAAAATGAAAAAAGAAAGCAAATGGGAGTGGACAAGTTCCAGGCTCAGAAACCTGAACGCAGTCCTGCTACTCTCGTGCACAAGTCCAAAATGTTAGTTTTCAAGTATAGCAAATAGTGATGAAAGGAAATGGAATAATATCTTTTATTACAAGATGAACTAAACATAAAAGGATTTTATGGTCAAGTCATATAGAGCATTGGTAAGACTATATCTCAAATACAGTGCAGAGTTTTGGTAACTCAATTAAAAGGATCTAAATGCATTGGAGGCAATTTAACAAATTAATACCTGTAGTGAGCGGGTTATTTTATGAGGAAAGGTTAGACAGAGTGGCTTATTTCCCTGGAGTTTACAGAATTGGGGGAGGAGAAAGTGAGGACTGCTGATGCTGGAGATCAGAGCTGAAAACATGTGTTGCTGGAAAAGCGCAGCAGGTCAGGCAGCATCCAAGGAGCAGGAGAATCGACGTTTCGGGCATAAGCCCTTCTTTAGGAATGAGGAGGGTGTGCCAAGCAGGCTAAGATAAAAGGTAGGGAGGAGGGACTTGGGGAAGGGGCGTTGGGAATGCGATAGGTGGAAGGAGGTTAAGGTGAGGGTGATAGGCCGGAGAGGGGGTGGGGACGGAGAGGTCAGGAAGATGATTGCAGGTCAAGAAGGCGGTGCTGAGTCCGAGGGTTGGGACTGAGATAAGGCGGGGGAGGGGAAATGAGGAAGCTGGAGAAATCTGCATTCATCCCTTGTGGTTGGAGGGTTCCTAGGCAGAAGATGAGGTGCTCTTCCTCCAGGCGTCGTGTGGTCAGGGTCTGGCAATGGAGGAGGCCAAGGACCTGCATGTCCTTGGCGGATTGGGAGGGGGAGTTAAAGTGTTCAACCCCGGGGCGGTTGGGTTGGTTGGTGCGGGTGTCCCAGAGGTGTTCTCTGAAATGTTCCGCAAGTAGGCGGCCTGTCTCTCCAATGTAGAGGAGGCCACATCGGGTGCAGCGGATGCAGTAAATGATGTGTGTGGAGGTGCAGGTGAATGTGACGAATATGGAAGGATCCCTTGGGGCCTTGGAGGGAAGTGAGGGGGGAGGTGTGGGCGCAAATTTTGCATTTCTTGCAGTTGCAGGGGAAGGTGCTGGGAGTGGAGGTTGGGTTGGTGGGGGTGTGGACCTGATGTGGGAGTCGCGGAGGGAGTGGTCTTTCCGGAACGCTGATAGGGGAGGGGAGAGAAATATATCCTTGGTGGTGGGGTCTGTTTGGAGGTGGCAGAAATGACGAAGGATGATACGATGTATATGGAGGTTGGTGGGGTGGTAGGTGAGGACCAGTGGGGTTCTGTCCTGGTGGCAATTGGAGGGGCGGGGTTCAAGGGTGGAGGAGCAGGAAGTGGAGGAGATAGATTAGTTGTTTTTTTAAGATTAGATTACATTACAGTGTGGAAACAGGCCCTTTGGCCCAACAAGTCCACACCGACCCGCCAAAGCGCAACCCACCCATACCCCTACATTTACTCCTTACCAAACACTATGGGCAATTTAACATGGCCAATTCACCTGACCTGCACATCTTTGGACTGTGGGAGGAAACCGGAGCACCCGGAGGAAACCCACGCAGACACGGGGAGAACGTGCAAACTCCACACAGTCAGTCGCCTGAGGCGGGAATTGAACCCGGGTCTCAGGCGCTGTGAGGCAGCAGTGCTAACCACTGTGCCACCGTGCCGCCCATATGATGTGGTGGAGAGCATCGTCAACCACGTCTGAGGGGAAATTGCAGTCTTTGAAGGAGGCCATCTGGGTTGTTCGGTATTGGAATTGGTCCTCCTGGGAGCAGATGCAGCGGAGGCGAAGGAATTGGGAATATGGGGTGGCGTTTTTACAGGAGACAGGGTGGGAGGAAGTGTAATCTAGGTAGCTGTGGGAGTCGGTCGGTCGCCCGAGATAGAAATGGAGAGGTCTAGGAAGGGGAGGGAGATGGTCCAGGTAAATTTGAGGTCGGGGTGGAAGGTGTTAGTAAAGTGGATGAACTGTTCAACCTCCTCATGGGAGCACGAGGTAGCGCCGATACAGTCATCGATGTAGCAGAGGAAAAGGTGGGGGTGAAAAGGTGGGAAATGGGGTGACTTGATTGAAGTACGCAAGATCGTGAACAATCTTAACAGAGTGGATGTTGAAATTTTACTTAATTTTGGCAGAGAATCCAGAACTTGGGGCACTGTTTTAAAATTAAGATCATCCTTTGGGGATAGAGATGAGAATAATGCCTTTTTTTCAGAGAGTTGAAACACTTTGGAACAGTGCTTCAGAAGATGGTAAAGATGGAGTCACTGAATTTAAGTCTGTGGCAGTTAGACTTACTTTAGATATTAGAATGAATGGTTATTGGTAGTAGATAGAAATGTGGAATTTGAAATACAAACAGATCAGCCATGATGGTATTGAATGACAGAGAAGGCTGTAAAAGGGCTGAACATCTTACTTCTGCACCTAATTCATAAACTCGTATGTAATCTGTCTGGCCAGTCTGTGTATCAAGAAGGGACATAGCAACAACGGTACAATTGCTAAATTAGAAGACAAGATTCACAACTCACCAGTAACAATATCAAAATATACCAAGGTGAACAAAGTTAAATATGTAAATTAATTCATTTGACTTTATTTTGAATATTAAATATACATAGTGCATTTAAATTAAACAATTTTTCAAATTACACTATGCATGGAAATTAAAGTAAAAATATTACATATCAAAATGTACATATTTCATGGACAGTGACCTGATTTCGTTTTTCATTAACTGTGATTTGCAATCAATTTCATAATATATTTATTAAATTACAAAAGGAAACCTGTATCTATGACTTTGTTACATCATTTCCCATTTACAGACAGAATTAAACACTTATATACATCCAGTACCATCAAACATTAAGTTATACTTCTCAAATGTGCAAGATAAAGCAATACATTGAACAAAATAATTTTGTATTTTCATCAATGATTTTGTAGATCCAAAATAATGTCGAACAGGCTACTATTGACAATAAGTATGCACAACTTTCAATTTTAAATGGGATGGGGGTTGGGGATAGAGTTTCACTATTTACAAATAATTTTCAAGCATGAACCCCTCCAGCAAAGTATGTTTAAAAGGAACATGCAGATTTTGATCATTGAGGCACATCCCATGGCTCATATGTTCACCCAGAATTAACCAGACCACAGTTGGACCATAATGTATTGTTCAATTCGAAACGTCCTAAATGTGTGCAGTAACATGGCAAAATCTGCTACATGCTGGAACCTATATTTGCAGTTTGTTTTAATAAGTTAGCAACTTTACAGATCATCCTCGGCACTGCATTCTGAAAATATTCAGTACTGTTGGAGTTTGGAACCAAGTGAACATTTATTTGAATAATAAAAAAACAAAATACCCAAATTGTTCTGAACAATCCAATAAGTGGAACCTGGAACCTGAAACCTAAAATTCATGGTGTGTAGCACCAAATAAAGCTGCTGCACACATAGCTGGAAGAGTAATTGCACTCGTGTTTTATTGGCAGCTCTTCAGCCTGCCAAAGATATTGGGGATGTGTGGTTTGTTTAATAAATCACCATTAGGTGGAGGACAATATTAAAAGAACCACAGTGTTCCTATTTGCAAGATGCCTTTCGCTACTTCCGCATCTCAGCAAAAAAAAATTATCTGACTAGTAATGGAAAACAAAGACAAGGATTTTGACTGCCATCATAACTGAACAATACAAATGAGTTACCGCTATATTGTTTTGTATAAAGAATATAGAATTAAATGTCATTCACCTTAATCATACCTTTAAGGGTTTGGATTTCTGAGTCCCCTTAGATGAAGTTTCTTTCCTCCTAGATTATTTCTACATTTGGTTCTGGAGAGTTTGGGCTTATAAATAGGCATTTTTTTGAGTGATTGGTAAAAATAGATCCTGTACTTCTCACAAGAAACATGAAAATACTTCTGTACATTTTTTCACTCAAAGGTGTCATTAGATGTTAGAGAACACGAATCATTTTTCAATGTTATGATATTGCACAGTACCTCAGCAATGTAATGGAGTAGTCCATTGCAACATATATGCATGTACAAATGAGGTATAGTGGTGTAATCCAAATTCAACAGGTGCTCCCCTCACTTTCAAATATACAGTTCATTAGTTTGAAAACAACATATGAACTAACAGTTTTTCTAACTGACACATGTCACGATACACCTAACCTCAATATAAAGTTACACTTATCCCATGACCTGTTGAACAAACTTGCGTCGTTTTACAAGGTCACTGGGGGAAGGGGGGCAGTGAGGGACGGGGAGAGACAGAGCGTGACTGCACAGGACTGAAACCACAAGTACAAAATCAACATGCTATAGTTTGTATTTAAATATGTAAACAGTAACTGTGAAGTTTTACAAACTGAAACACAATCCAAAGATTGAAATAATAATTTCCACATATCAAATATGTACTTCCTTTGCTGAACTCTTGAAACAAGGAGATGAAGTGCAGTTGGATCTATTCATAAAGGACATTTGTACTGCAATTATTTTTAGTATCCTCACAGATAGCTTCTGATTCACAGAGGCACTAATTTCCCAACAACAGGTCACAATTGGCTTGTGGACATTTCCTAAATTTAACACTAAGTATTTAGATAGTGTGGGACAGTACCATGAGGATATAAGCACTGCAAATGCTTGAAAGGCAGAGGTTACTATTGGGTGGCGGTACTACATACTCCCCACTCACATGCTCAACTGGAATTCATACTTCTAGCAACAGCTCCCTCACAGATAACTGAAGAGTTACAGAACAATTGCAATATTTTTCACAATTCAAGGAATAGTTTTTAAAAAACTATTATTTTGCATCTAAAGAACATGGGGACATTCAGGTGTAAAGCATTAGCTTCTTCAAATCTATTGCTTGTCCATTGTCCATCACACTTATGTACTGTCAGGTATTGAACTTCAGTGCTCAGATCTCAATTCTGAGCAGTATGGAAATCCAATCATTAGTGGCAAAGCTGACATTTCAAATCATCCATTTGCTTTATCCTCCTACTTGAGGAAACTAATCGGGAAAATCCTACAGATTTTCTGCAAAACTTGCTATATCCTTACCGCTCATTAAAAGATAAAAATCCAATCTCAGTTTCCCTTAACTTAATGCTTTCAACATCTTTTATTTAAAAAAAAGTCAATTACTACTTCTGTTTGACAGTGTTCATTACCAGTAAGTGGAGTTAAGTAGTTAAACACTAAATCAAAAAATACTTGAAACCCTGCATGATTGGAAGTTACAGCAGTTGCAATGAATCCCATTTTAAGGATTCAGGGCTTAGAGAATCATTGAGGGAAAAATGACCAATGTCTCATTTTAAACACCTGTTCTTAGTTCAAGCAAGATAAAAGTACACGTCACCACCCACATACACCACGGTTGAACTAGTGGTCCTTCCAACAGATGACACTAGGATTTCTCTACCTTTAAGGAAGTCTGTAGGGCTCATATCATTTATCTAATCTGCTTCCTAGAAAACCACTCCTACAGGACAGTTTTCAGTCCTACATCAGTCTTTAATGTTTTCTGAATTGAATTGAGTTCCATGTGATTTTCTAAGTCTTTACGGAGTTTGCAAAATATCTTCATGACATTTCAAACCTGTAGTTTGGATCAGTTGTGGGAAACCCTGTGCAAAATTATGTTTTTGGGAATCTTTGATTAATTTCTTCTTTTTGAAAACCTTCCAGCATCACCCAGAAATGTGTCTGCATACTAAAAGCAGAGTAGTCACACATTCTCTGATTCAAGAAAGCTACCTGCACACTTATAGTAAATTGCAAAATCAAGGAATCAGTTTATTATTAGATGAAATGGCGCAATGGCTCCAAAGCAGAGCAAATTTATGAATAAACTGTTGCACCAGTAGACAGTCCACTCATCTAGAATATCCCAAATGAATTCCCTTTTAGGAATTCTGAATAGATACACCCTCTTTAAATTGAGGGATTAAGGTGGACACTCTGAGATCTACTCCTGAAAGTCATTCTCCGAACACCATGAACTCCACATCTATCAGTGACTCAAGGTGGCAGAAAACAAGCAGTTTAATAACTTCAGAATTCAGAGTTTGAAGATGCTCTTGGGCCCTGGCTCAATTATCCTCAAATTTTGATTCCCTGCTAGCATGCCTTTGCTTGCAACTGTTCCACTGACATTCAGAACAAACGCAGCCAAGTATGAATTCGCTCAGATGAGGACCTATTTACTAAGTTATAAAAGAAAGCCAAAATGCCATGAAAGAATGTTTATAACTAGATCCTCAGTCTGATTTCTCACAACAGTGAGGTTTACTTGAGCTCAAAACTGTCGTACAGCTTAATGCCCTGAAAATCTCAACCTCCCTGCGCTAAAATCAAGAAAGATACAACAGATTTCATCACTCTTCTTACACCCTACACCCTCCAATGGCTTGCTCTAATTCTATTCCCATAGGGCACTAGACATCCAGAAGATTCCCTAGTTTAGGTAGATTTGTTACATTCAGACAAACAGGAACAAGGATGGTGAATTGAAGGAGGAAAAATACTCTTAATGGATCTGCCCTGCTATAAAGATAAATAATAGTAATGCTGAGACCAAAAAGGTTGAAGATTTGACATGAACATTTCTCCAGTGTTGGTTGTTTGCAGTGATAGGTGACACACAGCTACCAACAGCAGACCTGGACTGAAATAAACACTACCTAGCAAAGATTCCTAATAATTTGTCAATACCCCCAGGTGGAAGTGCATACATGTGCGCATGGATAAGGGGGAAAGGTCAGGGCCAGCTGGATGGATCCGATAATAGACAACTTCCAATGCTTACCATCTACATGGTCAACCTGGGCAAGGCAACAACAAGACGACACTATTAGCATAGCTTTACACTTCCATGATTAAAAATACATGGAAATACATTTGGAGGAGAAATAGCAAATAATTTGTACATTCACATCTCAAACATGGTTATTCATTCCGAGCACTGACTATTCCTTGTGACTGTTAAACTGCCACTCAGTGAAAAAGGACCACTTCAACAACTAACAGAAAACTTTGCTGATATTTCCCAATACTATCTGGCTAAAAATAAATCTATACCAGTTCTGCTTGATTTTGATTACTGTGGGGAGCAGATTTAATCATTTTCTGTTTGAGTTATAGCTGGGACTCCTCTAATTGAATGGGCATTTAATGCTGTACCTGAATAGACAGACCTTTTCCATTCTTTTCTAATGTTCACTCTAGCAAAGTCAATACTATAACTGACGCACTACTGTTTTACCCACCCCAGTACATTACCTTGTGCCACACTTGTGCAACTATTTTGCCATCTATACACCAAACTCAGCACAACATTGAAATATGTACAAGTTACACCACTCTTGACCATAGCTCAACACCTTTTTAAGTATATGAACACCAACATCATAACTGGTGGAATGTGGTTGAAAGTGTAGACACGTGCAACACTGTCATTTGTTGGAAGCCACAGGAGAAGAAAGATGGGCCATAGCTGGTCTTCCTGGCTGCAATACGAGGTATTAATGACTTACAAAAAATAAACTTGTGAGAAACACACCTCTGAACATGTGTCCCTCTAAAGTAGGAGTAATCAGAATTTTAGAACTGAAGGTCATAAATTATATATATGACATATAATCAGTTACTATAATATAAAGATACATTCCTGAAATTATTCGCATTTCTCAACTTTTGAAGGTACTCATACAAAAACAGTTAGTGCACTCATATGTGGGTGTTTCAAATCCAATTGTGTCATTTGTAGTGTTTAAAATACAAGATAAATTCAGCAGTGCTATGGAATTCATACAGCTGTTGACAGACTGGTTACAACCCTTTCATTATTGCTGTACATATATTGTGATCAGTCTTAAATGAACAAGTACAGTTATCAAAAGGCATGCAGCTAAAAGTCTGCCTCTGAAAATAACAATTGTAAAACAATGTTCCGGGCATCTCATCTATGTTCCTACTAGAATCCAAGACTGCCATACTGGACAGCAATATCTGCAATGGAGATGATTACGAGCTTATCTACAAAACTATAGAACTATAAAATCACTGGACACATTTTACATCAATAGCATAATGCAGATTTTGGAACAAAACCTCCTTTGAAACTCCAATACAACTTCAGGAGGCAAAGAATAAGACCTAGCATATTGCGTATTCTCTCTTATCCCTGGAAAAAGCAAGCATGTACTAGTTAACTAGATAACTTTTCAACTCTTCATTGCAATATTTTATAGGGAACAAAACTCTTATTGAACAATTAACAATCCTATGTTTTGCCAAACTGAAATTGCACGTAAAGCAGTAAGACATTCGATGGGAGATTGCCTAGTGTAGTGTCATTGACAGCCTCAAGGTTTTCCATCCCCCAGACTTCTCTTACGTCCATCTTGATGTGATATTAACCGCAACCAACAAGGACAATATCCTTAAATTTACCGAACACAAAAACTGAAACATTTTATACATTATTGTGAATCAACTCTTTCATTTTCTTAGAAGTGGATTTGCTTATTCATCCATCTTAAGTAAATCTGAAATGATTTGATCTGTCAAGTGTCAAATTATTTTTAAAAATTCGAAAATCATTGCACCCTTCTTTCCACATTTTGCTTCAATCCTTCTCACCATCTTCACTGCTTCCTGTGAACAAAAGGATAAAGATGAACATTAGAATTTGCATTAAACTTCACGGACAGACCAATAAAGTGTTCTCATTGCTCATAACTTACAAAGCTAGAAGTGGAGTCAGGAAGGAGGAAGTAAACTAATTAAATGCTTATTTTTAAAAGAAAATGGACATTTTCACTCACCTTGCCTCAAAGGAAATACACTGAATAACTACCACAAACCATTGATTGGAAATAGAAAGCTACTGTTTCACATGATTCGGAGATGCCGGTGTTGGACTGGGGTGTACAAAGTTAAAAATCACACAACACCAGGTTATAGTCCAACAGGTTTAATTGGAAGCACACTAGCTTTCGGAGCGATGCTCCTTCATCGCCAAACACAATCACCTGATGAAGGAGCGTCGCTCCGAAAGCTAGTGTGCTTCCAATTAAACCTGTTGGACTATAACCCTTGTGTTGTGTGATTTTTAACTGTTTCACATAGTTTTATCTCCTTTATCATCCATCTCCATTTATTGTGCATTATAGATCCAGACCCTTCACCAAGGTTCTTTAGTTTAAAAAAAATCTGTAAGAGCATGTTTTCCCAGTGGGTAAACTGATATACAATCTTTCATGGAACTTAAACGGGTTTCTGGTGCAATGATGTAGGATGCTTGAGTGGGGTCCTGGTGATAGAGTGCACTAAATATGTGATGATGAAATTCTCAGTCCAAAGTCTAATCAACTTGAGAGTTTACACATCACCACTTTCAGCCTAAGCAGCAGCTGGGGAGGTTGACAAGAATTATATTTTCAGTTAAGGAACTGGCTGCCAGAGACAAAAAGAAATTATGACTTTGACCTTGTTGATATCTGGCTGAAGAAGTCTTGGATCACTATCAAATGGATTTTATCACTACCAGTTACAACGTATCAGTGGTTCATGTGGAAGCTGATCCTTTCTGCTTTACTTTTTGAAAAAAAATTTATGGATAGATAATTCTGGCTTACTTTTGATTTAAATAATGAGAGAGTGGGAAATGCTGAGGGCCTAAATCATTACTGCTTGCTCAAATGCTACTGCAGATACTACACAGCTGGTGAACTCACATCCATACAGGTGTTTGATTCACACTGTTACATTAACGTCACATAACCTTGCTACAAAATGATTTGGTAATAACCTGTCCAGTTAAAAAAGTAGCCAATAATTGTCCAATGAGCACAACTACCTGAAAATGACAATAGACGAGTGCTCATGAACTGGATCTGAAAGACACTGCTGTAATGAAAATCACAACACAGAAGAAGGCCCTTCAAATAAACTAGAATAGAGAGCCATTCTTTCTGAAGAGTTCCTGGTCTCAGAGAAAAGGATACTGGCTAGAAAAGCACATCACACTCTTCGAAATAGCCATTGTGCAATTTGACGGATTAACAGCAGCAAGGAAATAGAGAAAGAGACATTTTTATATTAAGTATGAGCTTGAGTTTCAGCAAATGTAAATCCCACTAAATGTCACAGTGACCACAGCTGGAACACAACCTGCTTATTTGCATATCTGCTATTGAAAACAGTATGACTGATTAGAAATAAAAGCCAGGAAAATGTACTTATCTTAGGTTCCACACCTGTTTCATTTCCTACAGTTGACTATTTATAATCCCCCTGAATTAAAGACATAACACTTCAGAATAACAGATGCAGGATGCATTTTGTAAATTAACAGGAGTCATAGGCAAACCTTCGATGACAGAAATTAGTTGCATCAGTTGCAACCGCTTCCATTAATGTTATAGAGACACAGATGTACAGCATGGAAACAGACCCTTCAGTCCAACCCATCCATGTCGACCAGATATCCCAACCCAATCTAGTCCCACCTGCTAGCACCCGGCCCATATCCCTCCAAACCCTTCCTATTCATGCACACACCCAAATGCCTCTGAAATGTTGCAATTGTACAAGCCTTCACCACTTCCTCTGGTAGCTCATTCCATACACGTACCACCCTCTGCATGAAAAAGTTGCCCCTTAGGTCTCTTTTATATCTTTCCCTTCTCACCCTAAACCTATGCCCTCTAGTTCTGGACTCCCTGACCTCAGAAAAGACTTTGCCTAATTCCCCTATCCATGCCCCTCATAATTTTGTAAACTTCTATAAGGTCACCCCTCAGCCTCCGACACTCCAGGGAAAACAGCCCCAGCGTGTTCAGCCTCTCCCTATAGCACAAATCCTCCAACCCTGGCAACATCCTTGTAAATCCTTTCTGAACCCTTTCAAGTTTCACAACATCTTTTCGATAGGAAGGAAACCAGAATTGCACACAATATTCCAACAGTGGCCTAACCAATGTCCTGTACAGCCGCAACATGACCTCCCAACGCCTGTACTCAATAAAAGAAAGCATACCAAACACCTTCTTCACTATCCTATCTACCTGTGACTCCACTTTCAAGGAGCTATGAACCTTCACTCTTTGTTCAGCAACACTCCCTAGGACCTTACCATTAAGTATATGAGTCCTGCAAGCAACTCGCATTTATCTGAATTAAACTCCATCTGCCACTTCTCAGCCCATTGGCCCATCTGATTAAGATCCTGTTGTAATCGAAGATAACCCTCTTCGCTGTCCACTACACCTCCAATTTTGGTGTCATCTGTAAACTATCCAAATCATTTATGTAAATGACAAAAAGTAGAGGACCTAGCACTGATCCTTGTGGCATTCCACTGGTCACAGGCCTCCAGTCTGAAAAACAACCTTCCACCACCACCCTCTATCTTTTACCTTTGAGCCAGTTCTGTATCCAATTGGCTAGTTCTCCTTGTATTCAGTGAGATCTAATCTTGCGAACCAGTATTCTATGGGGAACCTTGGCGAACGCCTTACTAAAGTCCATACAGATCACATCTACTGCTCTGCCTTCATCAATCCTCTATGTTACTTCTTCAAGAAACTTAATCAAGTTTGTAAGACATGATTTCCCACACACAAAGCCATGTTGACTATCCCTAATCAGTCCTTGCCTTTTCAAATACATGTACATCCTGTCCCTCAGGATTCCCTCCAACAACTGGCCCACCACCGATGTCAGGCTCACTGGTCTATAGTTCCCTGGCTTGTCCTAACCACCCTTCTTAAACAGTGCCACCACATTAGCCAACCTCTAGTTTTCCGGCACCCACCTGTAACTATCGATGATACAAATATCTCAGCAAGAGACCCAGCAATCACTTCTCTAGAACTCTGTGGGAAGCTAGGGTACACCTGATCAGGTCCTGGGGATTTATCCACCTTGATGCGTTTCAAGACACTCAGAACTTCCTCCTTTGTAATATGCATATTTTGCAAGGTGTCACCATCTATTTCCTACAGTCTATAATCTTCCATATCCTTTTCCACAGTAAATACTGATGAAAAATACTCATTTAGTATCTCCCCCATTTTCTGCGACTCCACACAAAGGCTGATCTTTGAGGGGCCCTATTCTCTCCCTAGTTACCCTTTTGTCCTTAATGTACTTGTTAAAACTCTTTGGATTCTACTTAATTGTCTTTGCCAAAACTATCTCATGTCCCTTTTTGCCTTCCTGATTTCCCTCTTAAGTATATTCCTACTGCCTTTATACTCTTCTAAGGATTCACTCAATCTATCCTGTCTATACCTTACATATTGCTTCCTTTTTTTTCTTAACTAACCCCTCAATTTCTTTAGTCATCCAGCATTCCCTATACCTATCAGCCTCTCCTTTCACCCTAACAGGAATATACTTTCTCTGGATTCTCGTTATCTCATTTCTGAAGGCTTCCCATTTTCCAGCTGTCCCTTTACTTGGGAACATCTGCCCCAATCAGCTTTCAAAAGTTGTTGCCTAATACCATCAAAATTGGCCTTTCTCCAATTTAGAACTTCAACTTTCAGATTTGGTCTATCCTTTCCATCACTATTTTAAATCTAATAGAATTATGGTTGCTAGCCCCAAAGTGCTCCCCCACTGAAACCTCAGTCACCTGCCCTGCCTTATTTCCCAAGAGTAGGTCAAGTTTGCACTCTCTCTAGTAGGTACATCCACATACTGAATCAGAAAATTTTCTTGTACACACTTAAATTCCTCTCCATCTAAACCCTTAACACTATGGCAGTTCCAGTCTATGTTGCATGAGCATGTTCAGTAGTCAGTGTCACAAACCTGGGAGCAACTTTAATTCACGTAAATGTTAACTTTTGAATTATGAAATTTATAAAATATTAGCAGATCTCCTTGGCATTGCTCATAAATAGTGTGGGGCTTAAGTGCCTTGTTTCACTGCCGATAAAGAACAATTTTGTAACATCTAGCCAGGCCTTCTAAAAGCATACTTTAGCTAATCCCTTTGAGGGAAAGATAAATAAATTCAGAAGCGAATTGTTGATGGAAGTTTCTGCTGATTTTATGATAAATGACTAAGATTCTGCTCTGTAAGGGACATCAGTTTACTCAAGAGAAACATCAGCCTTCCTTCTCTTATTACGAATATTTTTGATGCTTTGAATTTGGATTCCGTGGTGAGAGGTTAAGTCACTTAAAAGTTACAATTGAAAAAGATATAACAGAACATTTTGAGACAGAAAACAATTACAATACGAAAAAAGTAAAGATAAAATACGAGCTGTTTCACATTTAAAAGTACAAAATCCAGATAATATAAAGCAGAGCACAGGTGTCCCCTGTAATGTAGCTTTAGAACTAGATTTATAGACGGTACAGTGAATCCAAATTCAAAGCATCAAAAATATTCGTAATAAGAGAAGGAAGGCTGATGTTTCTCTTGAGTAAACTGATGTCCCTTACAGATTCTAATTTGCCTTTTATTGACATGATCTGAGATGGCAGGATTTCCCACCCTGCCACTCAGTGAAACAATAGACAGTGCCTCCTGGCCAAACTGAGTAACCAACTGAGGGTCAACAAAAACTTTACCAAACATGCACACACGCAAATACACACTCATGTGCACTCATATGCACACACTCACACTTTCTTTCCCTCACATGTGCGTGTGTGCGCACCCACACACACACACCCCCCCACACACACACACCCCCCACACACACACACCCCCACACACACACACACACCCCCACACACACACACACACACCCCCACACACACACACACACACCCCCACACACACACACACCCCCCCACACACACACACCCCCCCACACACACACACCCCCCCACACACACACCCCCCCCCACACACACACACACACAGGATGAATTTGTATTTGCAGATACATTCTTTTTTTGCTCAAAAAGCACACAACCTGCAGACAGTCAAACCATGTAACATTTTATAAATTTCTACTTTGGAAACAGAACCAATCTGACTCCAGATTGGGACACATACAGACTCTAACCTTACACCTTTAATACACTGTTTGAGCTGAGATGTCACTTTTCTTTAATAAAACCTTAAGTTATCTCAAGAATGTGACTTAAAAGTAGTTCTGGAATTTACATATTAATGAATCGAAACCTGCAACCCATTCTAAAAGATGAAAAACTTAACAGCAATCTAGGTTTGTTCAATATATAACTTTAATTGCATGATACTGTGATCTTTTGCTCTAAATTCTGTGTCTTATGATCCTGCCCCACTAGCTACCTGATGAAGGAGCAGCATTGCAAAAGCTAGTACTTCCAAATAAACCTATTGGACTATAATCTGATGTGTGAATTTTAAGGAGAAGGTGAGGTCTGCAGATGCTGGAGATCAGAGCTGGAAATGTGTTGTTGGAAAAGCGCAGCAGGTCAGGCAGCATCCAGGGAACAGGAGAATCGACGTTTCGGGCCTGAAGAAGGGCTTATGCCCGAAACGTCGATTCTCCTGTTCCCTGTGTGAATTTGTCCATTCAGAAGAGTTAGACAAATATATACAGGGGAACCTCGATTATCTGAACGCGTTGGGTGGGCACTTTTTCGATTATTCGGTTAATCGATTAAATGCCTCTCCCCTGGGGCTCGGAGTTTTTAGTGTCTGCTTCCAATTCAAGAGACTGCAGCAACACACCACGTGTGAGCCACCGTCCTACCCCGTCCAATGCCTCTGCCTGCCCCCAACCCTGTCCAACAGTGCCCCATGCCCCCATACCTGTCCAGCAAGACTGCTGCTGCCGCCTTTGTGGGGTAAGTCTCCAAATAGCGCACGCAAACATTTTACTGCACTTTTTGACAGGTTCCATCTCTGCCCTGTACAGGACAATGTTGGTCAGATTATCTGGGGATTTTCTGTGTGAAAACTAAGGCGGTAGCAGAGAGATCAGCTCGCCCTTTTATTTCATCTTAATCTTTGATGACCTTGTTGCTTTCTTTTAAGTTACTGAAGCCAGATGTACTCAGATGCTTGCTGCTTCAACATCAATTTAAGTCTTTTAACTACAAATTTACAATTATGCATTATCATGAATAGTTAAAACTTGCTGTCATGCTCTATCTAGCAACAGATATGCTTCCTGTTTGTCCCCAAAGCATAACAGCTGATTGCCTATGTCATGTAAAAGTGACTCATTCACCTTAAGTGGTATTGCTGGAAGTAAAACAGATCAGACCTTGACTGACAAAAGTTTTTTGAATTAGTAATTGTGCATTTACAAGAAAACATCAAATCTGCAAGATAATTTCAATGTGCCTATAGTAGAATGAAAGCTTAAAATACTGAAAAAATTAACAAAGGCCTCCCACAAGAAAAGCACACAATGATAATTAGGGTTAAATGGGATCGATTTAACACATCTGTCCACTCTATGACTACATAAATTAGACAAACCAGTCTTAGGGTTCACTTAGTTCACAAATGAAGCTTGTTGTAATAAAGTCAGATTTCTTCTATCAATTCCTTTCCATCTCCTGATATCTAGATTGCTCATGATCGGTCAGCATGGTGACAGAGAATATCAGGCTTCCTTGAAAATTGGACAGAACTCCCCACCACAAATACTTTCATCTCATCAATTACAGCTCCTTTTCAACTCTATTTTCCCACAAAACTTCAAGCCCATTCCAATTACGGCTACGGAGGAACCTCGATTATCTGAATACCAATTATCTGAAAATCTGATGATCCGAAGGAGATCTCAAGGTCCCAATAGAAACATTACATCAAAGACATATTTCCAACAGTGATCCTGTCTTTTGTTTACAGTGATTAAGCAGGCACTGCCTCTAAATGACTGACCTCCCGCGCCCTCTCTCTCTCCCCACACTTTCCCTGGAACTCTACAGTGGGGTGTTCCCTAAATCCTCCCCCTTCCCCAGATAATCTGACCAACATTGTCCTGTACAGGGCAGAGATGGAACCTGTCAAAAAGTGCAGTAAAATGTTTGCGTGCGCTATTTGGAGACTTACCCCACAAAGGCGGCAGCAGCAGTCTTGCTGGACAGGTATGGGGGCATGGGGCACTGTTGGACAGGGTTGGGGGCAGGCAGAGGCATTGGACGGGGTAGGACGGTGGCTCACACGTGGTGTGTTGCTGCAGTCTCTTGAATTGGAAGCAGGCACTAAAAACTCCGAGCCCCAGGGGAGAGGCATTTAATCGATTAACCGAATAATCGATTATCCGAACGAAAAAGTGCCCACCCAACGTGTTCAGATAATCGAGGTTCCCCTGTATATATTTGTCTAACTCTTCTGAATGGACAAAAATTTACAATAGCACTGATTATAAATAAGATAGAAAGACCAGAGTTAAGGAAACAAGGCTCAAGCCCCTATCATCCTAATCAAAACAGAAGCTTAATCACACTTGATTCATGAAAAAGTACAGGAATAACCAATAGCTTTATGAAAATAAGGCTTACCTCCTTGTTCGATATCTGAATCAGTGAGGTGAGTGAGAGAGAAGCTGGCAATATTGGACGGCGAGATAGAAAAACGAGAATATGATGATGACATATCTGTCCACTTTTGCTCCAAGACCCGGGAGGATGGTGGAGGGGAAAAGTATCTCGAGGAGGGAGAAGGAGACGGTTTTAATGAAGCAAGGTGATTTGATGTTTGAGTGATAAATGATGACTCAGAAGAAGACATGGAAAAATCATCTTCCCATTCAAAACCACCGCCTGAAAAAGGAAACACAATATGTTGCATAAATCTGTGTTTTTGAGATAAGAATCCATGACTAAGAATAAGTCAATATTTTGTTCAGTGAGTTTCTAAAAAACTGAGTGAAACATGAAGATGGGGGACCTTTCCTTGTAAGTGCAACTCTACAGAAGATATTCTATTCCAGAAAACTAGTTGGTGAAGGGTAGAAGTAGAGCCAACCTCAACTCACGTTTAGGATTTATTTGTAAAGTACCACAATACAAGCTTAACATTTCTGAATCCCAACCATTTCTGGTTCACCTGCATGCAATTAAATAGATTTAATACACATTTAGCAGGACTGGATAAGCACATCCCTCAGCTTCTGGGTTAGAATTTTTATCTAATCTAGGTATTACAAATTCCTCTGTTTATGCAAACTTGCTGTCTGCAGTTTGGTTACTGCATTTTCCAAATGACAGTAACTCTAATAAATTATTTCATTGCCTGTAAAGCACTTTGGGACATCCTGAGTTTGTGAAAGGAGCAATATGAAATGCAAGTTGCCCTTTTCTATCAGTTGCACAACTGAGTTTTGGTTGTCTCAATTGCAGATGGACAATGCCTCATCAGGAATGAAGAGCTTATGCTCAAAGCATCGACTCTTCTGCTCCTCGGATGCTGCCTGACCAGCTGTGCTTTTCCAGTGTCACACATTTTGACTCTGACCTCCAGCATCTGCAGTCCTCACTTTCTCCTAGTTGATTATTGCCTCAACCAATTTAGGTGGCCTGCACAGAGCAGGTCATAACACATTAGGCTTCATGGAACAAAATACAATTATGTTGAAATCCAATAATTCAGAGGAACTGTAATCAGGAGGTAATCTGTTAAAGTGGTGACAAATTATATTGTCACCCAATCAGTGCATTGTTGAGACTAACGTCAATAAATGTTTGGTCATAGTTCTCATCTTACCTCGTTCTGATTTTAGACCTACATATCCATTTTACTGTCAATCCATCCATGCTACTTCAGTTTTCTGGAACTGAATGAATAACCATAGGAAATGAGCAGAAGAGTGAAGCAGTATGAAAACCAGAGGAGCAGTATAAGCAGAGGGACAAGTCGAAATGAGTAAAAACTGCATCACGCTGTTTTTTGATTTAATTCTACATAGCAATATTCATCAATTTGATTGCCTATAAGTCAGATCCAATCATAAAAAATGCTTTGTGCTAAAGTTTCATGAAAAAAAAATCCAATCTGCAAATCAACTCAGTTACAAAGATCTCAATGTTTGTTCTGGCTGTAATTTTCAAAGTTGCAGTGGACGTTAGTACTGAAAGGAATAATATTCCTTACGGCATAATGGCTCAGTGGTAAGCACTGCTACCTCACGGCAACAGGGACCTGTGTTCGATTCCAGCCTCGGACAACTGTCTGTGTGGAGTTTGCACATTCTCCCTGTGTTTGCGTGGGTTTCCTCCGGGTGCTCCAGTTTCCTCCCACAATCCAAAGATGTTCAGGTTAGGTGAATTGGTCATTGGTGTTCAGGGATGCATAGGTTAGTCATGAGTAAATGTAGAGGAATGGGTTTGGGTGGGATACTCTTTGGAGGGTTGGTGTGGACTTGTTTGATTAGATTAGATTTCCTACAGTGTGGAAACAGGCCCTTTGGCCCAACCAGTCCACACCGACCCTCCAAAGAGTAACCCACCCAGAGCCATTTCCTTTTAACTAACACTAACACTATGGGCAATTTAGCATGGCCAATTCACCTGACCTGCACATCTTAAAGAGGGCAAAGAGAAAAGAGAGTGATTTTTCAATCTGGCATATTTTGATCAAGATTATGGTGGTAGAAGTGACTTGCTGAAAATGTCACATCAGACATTGCTCAGCAGAAAAATACAGGTGATGTGAGTAGAAACTGTTTAAAAAGTTAAAAAATCATTAACCATCCTGCAAAGAAGGTACTAAACCAAAGTCTAGGCCTAGATATGCTGCTGAACATTAGACACAGCCTGACACAATTCTAAAAGGAACAGGGGATTCTCGAAATGTTCTGAATAAAATCCTATCACAAACAACTTTCAGTCATTTCACTTTTATTACAGAGAGTAATCAATGTTAACAATAGTTCTGATGGGTGGGCTGAACAATCCAAAGTTCAGTTTGTTGAAATGAACAGATAAAATAGTTGACCACTGAGAAGTGAGATGAGTAAAATTAGACTTGCTTGGGAAGGTGTGTTTAAGCATCGCTGATTATTATTATTATGGGGAAGTGAAGGCTAAGCTGTGTAAATCAACTTTAAACCAAGATAGGATATTTAAAAAGGAACAGGTAAATTTAAAAATTTGCATCAATACATGCAGTGTCACAAAAATTATATCTGATGATTAAATGCACCCATCTACCATTTGGTTAACGGTTTTATTTGGAAAATGCAATGACACAGAGGAAAGATGCATACAATTAAACCATTTTGAGATATGAATTTACACATCCGTGATAATTTTACATCATAATACATGTACATCTCCTCAGCACAATGCCAAAACACAGCTATACACAGACAGAGACATTCATACCTTCCTCATCAGTGGAGCTCTCAGAGTTTGAGAACCTGCTTGAGAAATGGGAGCCAGTTAATGTGATGGGGCTGCCACCATCAGAAACCTGACTGCTTTCTGCTGCTGAATGGTCTCCCAGTTCTTTGGTAGGGGTCTCCTAAAATTTTAACAGATAGGCCATTAATGCAATTGCTGAACAATCATAAACAGATACCCCACAACGCTATCTTGACAATGCCAGAAACACCACTCTGGCCTATTATAATAGCATACATTAATGCAGCCTGCTGTAAAATCATACTTTCAATAATAGTTGTCACTCATTGCTAATTTACTTAAACATCCCTTCTGGTAATTTTGTAGCTTGCATTAGGATTGAGATACAGTATCTAACAATTGAATGCAGGCATTTGACTAAGAAGAATTACGTTACTTGTGCAACTCCCATTTATAGAGTATCTTTACTAATAGTAAATCGTCCAAAGAGTGCTGCACAGCAGCATTAACAAAAAAAAAATCAATGTCAAGCCACATGAGGCGATAGGGGTCGAGAGGGTGGTGCTGGAAAAGCACAGTATGTCAGGCAGCATCCAAGGAGCAGGAGAATCGATGTTTCAGGCATTACCCCGTTATCAGGAATGAGACTTGTGGGCTGGGAGTTGAGAGATAAATGTAAGGGTGGGTAGCTGAGAAAGCAATAGGTAGATGAAGGTGAGGGAGAAGGTGATAGGTTGAAAAGGGGGTGGAACAGATAAATGGGAAAGGTGATGGACAGGTCAGGAGGGCGGTGCAAAGTTGGAGGTTTGGGTCTGGGATAATGTAGTGGAGGGGAAATGAGAAACTGTTGAAATCTATATTCATCCCGTGTGGTTGCAGGGTCCCAAGGCGGAATAAGAGGCACTCTTCCTCCAGGTGTTGGGTGGTAACGGGTTGGCAGTGGAGGAGGCCCAGGACCTGCATGTCCTTGATGGATGGGACGAGGAGTTCAAGTGTTCAGATACGGGGCAGTGGGGTTGGTGGGTGTGGCTATCCCAGAGACGTTCTCTGAAATACAAGGCGGCATCCTGTCTCCCCAATGTAGAGGAGACCACATCGGGTGTGACGGATACAGTAGATGACATTGGTACAGGTAAATTTCTGTTGAATGTGGAAGGATCTTTTAGGGCCTTGGATGGAGGTGAGGGGTGTGGTGTGGGCACAGGTTGCAATTCCTATGGTGGCAGAGGAAGGTGCCAGGAGTGGGTTGTGGGCTGGTGGGGAGCGTGGACCTGACGAGGGAGTCATGGATGGAATGGCTTCTCCGGAATGCTGATGGGGTGGGGAGGGAAATATATCTCTGCTGTGGGGTCCATTTGGATGTGGCGGAGGATGATGCAATGTATACAAAGGTTGATGGGGTGGAAGATGAGGACCAGAGGGGTTCAGTTCATGTTGCATTGAGAAAGGTGGGGTTCAAGGCGGTGGTGTGGGAGGAGATGCGCTGGGGGGCCACATGGGAAGGGAAATTGCGATCTTGGAAGGAGACGGCCACCTGGGATTTTCTAAGGTGGAATTGGTCATCCTAGGAACAGATGCAGCCGAGGCGGAGGAATTGGGAATAAGGGATGTTTTTTTTTTAAAACAGGAGGTAGGATGGGAGGAGGTGTAGTTTAGGTAGCTGTGGGAGCCAGTGGGCTTATAGTAGATGTCTGTGGTTAGTCGGACACCAGAGACGGTGAGGGAGAGGTCCAGGAAGGGTAGGGAGGTGTCTGAGATGGTCCAGATGAATTTGAGGTTGGGGTGGAAAGTGTTGGTAAAGTTGATGAACTGTTCAACCTCCTCCAGCATCTGCAGTCCTCACTTTCTCCACATAGACGTATTAGGACATGTGACCAAATATTTGGTTGAAGAGATAAGTTTTAAGGACAGTCTAAAAGAGAAAGGAAGGGACAGAGATGAGAGTAAAGGCTTGGAAAAGAAATTCCTGAGTTGATGTAGGCACAGCCATCAAGGTAGACTAATTAAACTAAGGGAGAAGCAAAGTAACCAAAATGAAGAATTGTAGAGCTCTCAGATCTGTCTGGTTAAGATTACTGGAATACAGGCTGTGGTCCATTATTGCGAAGATCATGCATTGATTGTCTGGAGGATAAGGAGGAGTATTTGGAATGCATTTTTATAAACTCTTGCAATTTTGTGTGTAATTGGTGAGGGGGAGCAGTCAGTCATTAATTATCCATCAACAGTTTGAAAGTATATTGTTTGGGGCCTACAAGCACCATCTCAACACCAATGATCAACTTGACTACATTCCATTCAGTAACAAATTAGTTACAAATACAAATACAAATACAAGGTCATCTCTTAGCAGAGTAGATCCGAAATCTCTTGCTTTTTAAATGAGGGATGACAGCTGCAAATTATAATCCCCATTAACAAGTACAAAAATTGGGAAAAAAGGGAGTAATGATTCACTCAATGGTGTTTACCTGGTCAAACAGAAAGACTGTGACATCATCAAAAAATGACACAATCTTCTTCACTTGCTTCCTTCTCACATCTGTGGTTAGGAGATCAGGAGGTCTGGGTCTACAGTCCTTCAATAAACTTTTGAGGGATTTTCCGTCATCATTCTCAGTCACAACTATTGGTACAGGATGTGCTGCATCATCTTCACTCTCTGAACTGGGGCTATTAATAGAATAGCCTCTGTAGTCTTCGTCTGAATCATCACTGTTTTCATCTTCTTCATCAGCCTCCATGCCATCTTGTTCCTCAGATAGGTCAAAGAATTCAGATGCATCAAGCCTGCCAAGGTAGCGTCCTTCAACATCGGGTTCCTTTAGTCTAGCTCCTTCATTACTCTTTGACAATGGTTTTTTAATATCCTTCTCAACAATTATTCCAAAGTTTTCCTTCATATTTTCGGAAAACGGAGTGATGTCTGGGACGTTAAACAAAATCTCTGGCATGGTCACTGACTCAGAGACTGTTACACCCAAATTATCCAAACACTTATCAGAATTTTCATCTTTGGTCACACTATTAATTCCACCATAGGTTCCTGTTTTAAAACAATTTGGAAATTCTCCATGATCTGAGCAAAAAATTGGCGACTCTTTATTCTTGTTATTCAAGTTTTCTTCTGATACTGACAGTGCATCATGGAAATCAAATGATGTTGACATTTTGTCACTATGGTCAGCAATAGCCTGATTAACTTCACAATCAGTAGCACTTTCAAGATGAGTTTCTTCATTAGTCCTCTCAGCATTCTCATATTCAACTTTTTTATCTGGTTCAGAATCATTGTCTGAAAAATAAGCAGAGTCTCTATGGGAATTTTGGTGACCATTAGTTAATGCATCTGAGGGTTCTTTGGGTCTGTCCCCATTAATAATCTCTGTTGTGGGGAAGACATCCTCCTTGGATACAATGATAAGTGGATTTGAGGGTAAAGAGCTAGCAAACTCATCAGTGGGAACATCCAGGGCAGCTGAGGTGGGAGACATGCTTGCATTGTAGCATTGTGACGTCCATTCGGGTGATTCCAGATTTTCAGTTTCATAGCCACTGTCAGGTTGTTTTTGTGGTGGTTTTAATTTCTGAGAAACTGTACTTTGTGTTTCTAATGACCCCAACACCCTGTGCATCTCCAGTGAATCCAAAGAATCTGGTGTTTCTGTAGACTGTTCTGAATTGATATGCAAGAAAGATGCACTATCTTCTTCTGCGGGACTAATTTGATATGATAAATCTGAGGAAGGCACAGAATTCTTAGATTCAGCATTTGCAAAACGACTGAATAAAGGTTCAGGCACATCACCAGTCTCCAGTATTGCTGACGTGTCAACTGATGAATGCCCTGAAGGAATGGAAGCTGACACCTCAATATTCTTGGATGCACTGGAGACTTCCGACTGAGGATTGGTGCCTATTGTTTTTAGAATCTCTGTTGGAGAGTGAACAAAATGCACTGAAGCCAATTCTACACTTTTAGAAAGACCCAGAGGTTCAGATTGGGGACTGGTTTCTAATGTTTTCAACATGGGCTCAGGCAGTGAATGTACAGCTGGTGTTTTGTTGACGTCTTGCAGTGGTCGTTTTAAGATGTCTTCATGTGATGTGACTACATGTAAGCCGTGAGTTGGAGAAACAGGGTCAACTTCTAAAACTTCCACATGCTTCGTCAACTCTGGCATAGTCACCACAGCTGTACTTTCTTCTGCCACGTCAGGGGTTACATCTTCTGCAAAAAGGGGCTTTTTGGCATTATTGCACATGGTAGCAGCAGCACTTCCACTGCACTGAGCAGTCTCTTGGCAGTGTTCGTGAGGAAAAGTGATATTGCAATTAGAGATGCAGCCATCAGTAGTGTTACATCCTAACCCTGAGTTATCATATAGTATACATCCTTCATCTAACTCCTGGTAAACTTGCTGTTCTTCACAAGTGGCTTTATCCTCATCTAAAAAAATGCACAGGTCCTGTTTATTTTCTAACAGAGGCTGCAACGATCCACTCTGTGAACTAACTTGCTTAGCAACACTGCCTGCAGCTTCATGCTGTTGAGAATTGGATAATTGCATGTTTTGATTAGTTAATTCTAGAGTTTTCTCACTGTCAGCAGCGATGTGTGATGCAGAGGCAACACTAAAGTCTGATAAAGTGCCAACCTTCAGTGCATTGCTGGCATCACTTGTGGGTGAGTCATTTAGAAGTTTATTTTCCTTCAGAAAAAGATAATTCGAAAACAGCTGATCAGATTGGAGTAATCCCAAACTGTCATGATTATTGATGCTTTCTGTGTAAACTATATCTGTTTTGTCTTTCAAAATGGGACTAGACGTGTTTGCAGTAAGTGGTATAGTTTGGTGAATTAAAGACTCCATAGGAGTTTCTTTACTTGAAACTAAACCAGATGTACTTTTTCTTTTAGTCTCACTGAATTTGGGGAGATCGAGCATTATGATCCCTTCAGTGTTTATGTATCCTTTATTAAATGGCATTTCACCTAACGTATGGTCATAAAAGATATTATCGTGGCGAGGGCTTTCAGTACAGCTAGAGGCGTAGGAACCAAGCATAGTCTCAATTACTTCAGACTTTTGCAAGTTTTGATTGTGACCTGGGAAGAAATCAACGTCAGTACTCAACTCGTCCCCTGAGTCTCTGCGAATAACAAAAGACTCGAAGTCCTGAGGGGCTTCTTTGCTGGCATTTTCTGAATTCTCAACAGCAACTAAGTTAGTTTCACTTTGTTCCTCTAACCGTATATAGTATTCACTTCCAACTGAAGGATAATGGGCATTGAATACAGGAACAATCCCCGATGTAGCAAGGAGACCTCCATCAGCCTCTTTTCTGGTCAGTTTATCATCTGAATTAGTGTGAACTATTGAAAAACTGCTTTTGTCAAAAGCACTTGTGGGGTAGAAGATGCTCTGGTAATTTACTTTCGGTCCGTCAGTTCCCTGCACATGGTCTTCAAAATGGTCTAGTTTAGCGGTTTCCCACACATATTCAAAGTTTAGTCCTTTACTTGTTTCTGTAACTGTGAGGATATCATCCATTTCCTGGTTCAGTCGCTCAGCAACAAAATGCTCCAGAATTGGAAAAGATGAATTATTTGCAATAGCTTGCCGGTTGCTATTGCTGGACTTCAGTGCATTCCATCTGATTTCAAAGTCATCTTCACATTCCTTCTGACTTTGCATGCGGAGGTAAGTCAGTAGCCTGTGAATTTCCTCCGCTGTTGGTCTCTTTTCTGGAGGTAACCAACAGAATTGCATAACTTCATACCTGTAAGACATATCTTAGTTATTGGAATAGTTACAATAGTATCATATTCATATGCATGCCTTTATATAAAAGTTAGGATACTGGTCTACAGTTGGATTATTCTGGCAGGGCTCTCTGGTCTGTTGCAGAAATAAAGAAATACAAGGGGAATGACTAAGGAGATATTCATATTAGTATTTCTTCTGTTATGCTTCCCAAAATACCATTGACTCCCAGATGCCGTTTCATCATTGCTCATAAATGTAGACAGGGAGGTGCAATGAGAGGGAAAAGATGAGAAAAGAACAAGTCTGCTGCATGCAGACATTCCAGTAAGGGTCACTGGAAAATGGCTTTAAATGGGAAGTCTGGTTAGTTTTCTCACCTTACACCTGTGGACATTAAAGCTGAATACAGTATCTCAAAGACCAATCTGGCAGAAATAAACCAACTCATTACTGCTGCAATTCATATGGTGGATAAAATAGAGATCCAGGAGGGTTTAAAGATTTGTCATTATTGTGTCAGGATGAGGGAGCAGGAAGCCAGCCTCAAAGAAAATGTGGACATTAAAAAAACAAAATTGGAATCAGTTCACGTGGTTATTTGACTTATGCATGTCTTCACATTTGCAAGTCCTTCCAACAGTTTTTAAAAGCAACACCACTAGATTCAGAAGGTCCCTCTTTTTCCAGAAAAACACCGATGAAACAAGTTGAAATCTCATATAGTGCATGTAGACTGGCCACAAATATTTACAAGGGAACTGGATGAGTTTCTGACTGAGGCTGACACCATACGTAATTATATATTATCGTACATCATTCATGCTCATGACCATTTAGGGGATATGACTCTTGGTTAACATGGACCCCAAGGACTTCTGATTGCTTTTATAAGTCAGTTAAAGTTTCTTTCCCCCACCCTCTAGTACAGATGAGTGGATGGAGATCATTGTGCTCTTACAAAAGCAAAGGACTGTGGATACTGCAGGTCTGAATAAAACTGAAAATACTGAGGAAGAGTCATATCAGATTTGAAACTTCAACTTTGTTCCTCTCTCCACAGATCTGCCAAACATGACTAGTTTCCTTAGCACTTCCTATTCATATTATACTGCACCTTATGAAATGACAATATGGGCACAGTTTGAGCATAAGCTGTTTTCTCAAGTTGGTAACAACCCATGGTGCTCTAATAGAATAGATACTAACATACAAGCATTTAATTGCAACTCCTTCACTATTTACTCTTTATGAATCAATGCAATTTGTATTAAATTACTGTGTCACTTGACAAATGCATTATATCCTTCCAATTTGTTTACTGTGTCTGAAAGGTATTATCTCCACAAACTGAAGTAATATTTTCTGTATAGATTCGCATCTAAGCCACATTTGCCCAATTCTTGCAACCAAAGCATAACATTTATAAAGTATTGCTTTAGTTCCAGACAAAAAAAATGTATCTATAGTTTAGAAACACTCTTACACAAGAAACTTTCAATTTAGACAGATACTAGTTTTAATAATCATGATTTCATTCCCTGGTTACATTTTAAGCAGAGATGTTCAGTCACCAAATATTTAACCACAGTTTCAATATTATTACCTTGACGTAATTTGTTTAATATATTTATAAATTTGCATAATCAAAAATACGTACGCAGGCAGTTTACATCAAGGTACAGAATC